>NW_007252119.1:86547-203008 GCF_000164805.1 Carlito syrichta
TCGGACCCGCGGGCTCAGGCAATCCACTCACCTCAGCCTCCCAAAGGTGCGGGATTACAGGCTGAGCCACCGAGCCCAGCTCATAATATTTTTCTACAAGTTAATGTGGTTATGTTAATCATTTCATTTCAATAATGGAACTTCAGAGATGCATACTGGCAATGCTTGAAAATAATTGCTTTGTTTATTTTGTCCACTTTTATAGTTGTTGACTGTGTGTGTGTGTGTGTGTGTGTGTGTGTGTGTGTGTGTGTGTGTATGCGCGCGCACACACACACACAGAGAGGGGTGGAGGACTCTGGAACCTATTATTCCATCATGAGCAGAACACATTTTCTTTGTTGAAATGGGTTCTCTTGCTAATTTCTACCACACTTTCCCCCTACTTCTCTTCGCTTTATTCTACATAAAACCCAAGCATAGGAGTGCCCAAGAACCTATTTTCTATATATGCCCTCTGCTTAGTTGGTTGACCTTATCCATTGATCAGGCTTAAATTGCAACATTTATGCTCAAGATTATGAAATTTTTGATTAAACCAAGATATTCTCTGAGTTTCAGATGTGCATATATATGTTGTATACTTAGTGTCTTCATGTAGAAGTTTTAAAATATCAAATTTTACATGCTCAAACAGATTATTTAGGGTTCTAGCTCAATTTTCATTCTTTACTAATATTTCCTACATTGTTAAATGGCTTGGCCATCTCTCCAGTTGCTCAAGCATCAAAACTTGATGCTGTTCTTACCATCTTAACTTTTCCATCCAATCTATTAACAAGACCTGTCATTAACCTCTTTTCTCTCTCTCTAGACTAGATTATACTACACTTCTATTACAGTTCTCTGCTTTCCTTATTTATTCCATAATACCTTTACTCGCATAATACAAACTGATTTTTAAAACCATGAATTGGATAATATAGTTCTACCTTTCAAAAAATCTTAATAGTTACACTTAGTATAAAATTTATAATCTTTATGTTCCACAAGAAGATGTAAGAGATGTCCTTTTCTATATTTCTAACATCACTTAATTCTACTACCTTTTAAATTTTACTTCACCTTCATTACCTAGAGTGGACAAATAATAAAACTAAGTGGAAATGGAAAGACCACTTCCAGTATTTCTTACCATTAATCTGAGCAAGTTTTCCTATCAATTTGTATCTCCCATTAGATAAACTGGTAATTTTACTCACAGCATGTAGACAAAAGTTTTGCAATTAGTCAGAACACAATACATATTTTTGAATTAATAAATGTGAAAATATAAAGATACAATTTTTATTTAATAGATGTAATAGATAAAGAACTGACACATTTTATTCTGTGTTATATAACCATAGTAACACTGGTTTTGTAACAATGACAAGGACATGACAATCAATAAAATATGACCAAGTAACGTAACAAAATATGGCATTATTGGAAAGGAAGACTTAATATTTAAAATTGATATATATTTATCAGTTTAAAAAATCAAGGAAATTAAATAAAACATAAAACAAACATTTGAGTATGGTGTGCCTATCATATAGATATATAAAAAATAAAGACTTCCAAAGAATGAACATAACCTAAAATTGTGTGCAAGTTATTTTGCAGTATGTGGAAAAGTAAATAAACTTCCTGTCCTCTGGGAAGTTACTGTATAGAGGGAAAAAAAGACAAATATTCAGACAGAAATTCAATTGATGAGGAGATATATCTATCTTCCTGGATTTACTAGAACTGAGGAGGTTATCTGGACATGGTAACTTCAGTATTAAAATTAAAAATTTTCACGCAAATTAAGGTGAATTGGTTATCTTATGTAGCAATTAATGCCATGGAGAAAATCAAGGTAAAGGGGATAAGTCATGGAACTTGCTCTATTACACAGAATGATTAAAAAGGTAACCCTCGGATAAGGTGGTATGTAAATCACTATTTGGAAAAAGCAAAAGATGAGTCATAAAGATATAGTGTGTGTGTGTGTGTGTGTGTGTGTGTGTGTGTGTGTGTGTGTGTGTGTGTGTGTGTGTAATTCGGTATGTAGGTTTATTTGTATATTAACAAGCACACGTTAGAAAACACAGCAAAGAAAATATTATTTTCACATTACCAGACAAAAACATCACCAAAAATAAAATACATAATTTAAAGTATATAATTTAGTTGTTGTGAGTATACTCACACAATTATGCAACTATCACAATATTTAATTCCATATTATTTTAACAACCTCAAAATAAATTTTATAATGATTGGTGACCACTTCTCATTCACTTCTCCCTCATCTCTATAAATTGCCTGCTCTTGACATGTTGTTTTAACTAAGTCATGTAATATGAGACCCTTGATGTCTCAACACTTTCAGTAAATATTTTTAAAGCATATTCATATTATAACATGATTAGTACTTTATTCATTTTTATGGTTAAATATTCTATTGTATGGAGGTACCACATTTTATTTATCCATTACTGTTTTTAGTCACTGGTTAGTTTTCACTTTTTGGCTAATATAAATAATGTAGCTGTGAATACTCATGTGTGAGTTTTATGTAGGCATATGTCTTCATTTCTCCTGTGTATATACCTAGGATTAAAGTGTTAAATATATGGTAGCTCTGTGTTTAATATTGTAAGAAACATTCAGACTGCTTTATAAAGTGGTTATGCCAATTTATTTTCCAGACAGCAATGTATTAGGGTTCTGACTTGTTCATATCCTGGCCACTTTATTACTTTTTGTCTTTTATATTATAGTCATCCAAATATGTATAAAATGGTACATCACTATGATTTTGGTTTGTTTCCCTCATGATTAGTAATGTTGAGCATGTGTTTGTTGGTCATTTGTATATTCTGTTTGTAAAAATGCCTACTAAATCATTTTCCATATTTAAATAACCTCTGCTTATTCCAAGGCAACAAAAATTTATATCTGCGGTTTTTTCTAAGGTTTTACAGTGTTAGTCATTTCATTTAGATCTTTGATATATTTTGAGTTAAATTTTCTATATGATTGAAGGTACAGTGCTAAATTTCATTTTAGTGCATGTGACTAGGCAGCTATCCATGTCCCAAGTATTAAAAATACTATTCTTTCTTGTACTTTTGTCTAAAATTAAATGACCATAAATGAATATATGGGTTTATTTTTAAATATTCACACACACACACATATATATATAGTGCAATACTGCCCTGATTATTTTAGCTTTTTATAGTGATTTTTGAAATCAGGAAGTTTAGGTCCTTCAAATTTGTTCTTCTTTTTCAAGATTGTATTGACTATTCTCAGTCCTTTGAAATTCAGTAAGAAAGTTCAGATCAGGGCGGGCTTGGTGGCTCAGCCTGTAATCCCGTGCCTTGGGAGGCCAAGGTGAGTGAATTGCCTGAGTCTGCAGATTCGAGACCCGCCTGGGCAACTTGGCGAGACCTCATCTCTACAATAAATCAAAAAATTAGCCAGGCGTGTTAGTGTCACCTGTAGTTCCAGCTACTTGGAAGGCTGAGGCAGAAGGATCGCAGGAGCCAGGCAGGTTGAGGCTGGGGTGCCTTGTAATTCATCTGCTTGCTGAATTGTTTTTGGTAGAATCTCCAGTACAACAGTAAATAGAAATCACAATAGGAACTATCTTTATCAAGTTTCTGATATGATGGCAAAAGCGTTAATTCTTTCACCATTATGTATTATGTCACATGTGGATTTTTACAGTTGCCCTTTAGGGGTTTGAGGATATTTTTTCTATTACTGGTTGATTGAGTGGTTCTATGAAGAAAGGGTATTGTATTTGACCAAAAGTTAATTTTTTCCATGTCTATTGAAGTGATCATGTGTCTTTGTCTTTCATTCTGTTAATATGGTACATTGCATTGATTGATTTTTCTCTTGTTAAGCCAAACTACCATAGCTGAGATAACGTTTTCATATTGTATAATTAATTGCTTATGTTTCAGATTCAGAATGGTAGTATTTACTGGCAGTTTTTGCATCTATATTCGTGAAAAATTTTCTTCACTTATAGAGCCTTTGCCTAGTTTTTATTATTCATTTTTTACAATTTTTTATTTCTTATAGGTTTAAAAATAAATGTTTATTTTGTCACTTCATTCTTTCTTTTTGCTAAAAATCAACATTTTAATTAAATTACATAAAATTCTAAATGACAAAATTATAAAGACACAAAACAGATCAGTGAATATCAGAAGCCAAAGTTAGGAAGAAGATATGGACTGCGATAGGAGTGTAGGGTGATAGAACATCATATATTATGATTTTTCTAGTGGCTACATCATTGTATGCAAATTGTTCAATTAAAATTGAAGAAACAGTCTGTCAAATATACCTCAATATAATTGAATTAAAATCTTCAATACATCTGAAAATTGAGAAACTCACAACTCCAAGGTCACATATAACCAAGGGAACCCTACAGTGCCTATGTGATCCTCTTGCCAACCACGAATAAGAAGAAATCATCTATCCGAATGAGAAGGAATCAGAAAAATAATTCCAACAGTTTTCCCACACCCCCAAAAGACCACACCAACTTTTCACTAATGAACTCTAACAAAAATGAAATTGTTGAAATTCCAGACATAGAATTCAAGAGTTTGATAATAAAATTGGTTAAGGAACTTCAGGAGAAAACTAAAAGCAAAATAAAGAGTAATTAAAAAAAAAAAAACTATTCAGGACATGGATGAAAATTTCTCCAAAGAGATAGAGACCTTAAAAACCAAACAATCAAACAAAAACAAACTGAAATTCTGTAATTGAAATAAGCATATAGAGAAGTACAAAAATGCAGAAGAAAGTTATAACAGTATACTAGAACAAGCAGAAGATCTCAGAACTTGAATACAAGGCTTTTGAATTAACCCAATCAGACAACAATTTTTTTAAAAGAATCAAAAGAAAAAAACAAAATCTCCAAGAAATATGGGATTATGTAAAATATCTAAACCTAAGAATTGTAGGTGTTCCTGAGGAAGAAGAGAAAGTAACAGGTTTGGAAAACCTATTTAAGGGAATAATGGAGGCAAACTTTCCTGGCTTTGCCAGAGAACTAAGCATCCACACACAAGATGCCCAAAGAACCCCCAGAAGATTCAATGTGAAAAAGACATCCCCAAGGCATATAATCATCCAGCTATGCAAAGATAATGTGAAGGAAAAAATTTTAGCAGAAGTGAGACAAAACCATCAAATAACTTACAAAGACTAAAAACAGACTTCTCAGAAGAATTCCTCAAGCCAGAAGAGATTGGACCCCCATTTTAAATCCCCTCAAACAGAATAGCTATTAGACAAGGACTTTGCATTCTGCAAAACTAAGCTTCATAAATGAAAAAAAAATGAAGTTTCTTGCAGACAAGCAAACACTGAGGGGGTTTGTCACCACTAGACTGGTTCAAGAAATATTCAAAGGAGTCTTAAATATTGAAATGAAGCTGGGCTCAATGGCTCAGCCTATAATCCCGTGCCTTTGGGAGGTTGAGGTGAGTGGATTGCCTGAGCCTGCGGGTTCGAGATCCACCTGGGCAGCGAGACCTCATCTCCACAATAAATCAAAAAATCAGCCGGGCGTCGTAGCGCATGCCTGTAATTCTGGCTACTCGGAAGGCTGAGGCGGAAGGATCACCGGATCCCAGCCTTGGACCTGAGGGCTACACAGCCACAGTCCTGGTCCACAGTGACAGTGCTGCAAGAAGAGATCTTTGAAGGCATGCCTGTGTAGACAGTGTGTCCCCACTGGCAGCAGGCCACCATCACCAAGATATCCTACGAGATTGGCCTGATGAACTTCGTGCTGGGCTTCTTCTGCTGCTTCATGGGATTTGACCTGGGCTGCTACTTGATCCTCTACCTCATCAAAAATATTAGCTGGGCGTGGTAGCGCGTGCCTGTAGTTCTGGCTACTTGGAAAACTAAGGCAGAAGGATCACCGGACCCCAGCAAGTCGAGGCTTCAGTGCCCAGACCATAAGATATAACATAGACAAGTGGGAACTCATCAAACTGAAAAGCTTCTGCAAAGCAAAAGAAACCATCAAGAGAGCAGGGAATCAGCCCACAGACTGGGAAAAAATATTTGCCAACTCCATGTCTGACAAAGACCTAACAATAAGGATCTACAGGGAACTCAAACATACTGAAAAGAAAGAAAAAAACAAACAGCCCCATTACAAAGTGGACAAAAGATATGAATAGACACTTTTCAAGAGAAGACATACGAGCAGCCAACAGATACATGAAAAATATTCAGCCTCACTAGTCATCAAGGAGATGCAAATTAAAACTACACTGAGATACCACCTAACTAACTCCAGTCAGAATGGCCATCATCAATAACTCAAACAATAGATGCTGGAGAGGATGTAGCAAAAAGGGAACACTTCTACACTGTTGGTGGGAGTTTAAACTAGTATAACTTCTGTGGAAATCAGTGTCGTGATTCCTAAAAGTTCTAAAAATTGACCTTCCATATTACCTCACAATCCCTTCATGGGAATGTACCAAGAAGAACTCAAATCACTGTATGAAAAAGAAACCTGCACACGTATGCTTATTGCGGCATTGTTAACAACAGCAAGAACATAGAACCAACCGTGCTGCCCATCAAAAGAGGACTGGATTTAAAAAATGCTGTACATATACATGATGGAATATCATGCAGCCATAAAGAAGAACAAAATCATGAACTTTGCAGCAGCCTGGATGAAATTAAAGCCTATAATACTAAGCAATCTTTCACCGAAACAAAGAACTGAGTATCACATGTTCTCACTCGTAAGTGGACCTTGAACAACTATCATAATACTATGAGAAAATGATTGACAGTAGTGGGAAACTGCACAGGTGTGTGGGCACAGGGAAGTGGGATTGGCAGTCGTGGGAATCTGCCTGGGGAAGTGGGTACACCTCATCAACAAGGGTACCTGCACAGTGAATATTTGTATACCTAACCCTGAATTGTAATCCACAATTTTAAACTAAAAAAATTAAGAAAAAGAAGTTAGAGGGGTCAAGACGTTTTCTTTAAAGTGTTAAAATGGAGAAATACTAGTACCAAACTTACAGAAAGAAGTAAAAATTATAAAGGAATATTAGAAAGATTATACATCATAGATTTCATAACTGAGGTAAAATGAACAAACTTTTAAGTAGATACAAACTATTGAAAGTAACTTTAGAAGAGACAATCTAAACATATTTAATTAAGATTGATTTAGTAATTGACAAATTATTACAAAGAAAAGCCCATACCCAGATGGATTCACTGATGAATTCTGCAAATATTTCAGAAAGAAAGAATGTCAAATTTCCACAGACTCTTCCAAAAGACAGATGATGAGAAGGTACTTCCCAACTCATTCTATGAATTATCCTGATATCAAAACCAGGCAAATATTTCACAAGGTAAGAAAACTGAAGACCAATATGACATCAATATAGATTAAAAAAAGTCCTCAAAAAGATGTTATCAAACCAAACTGAGCAATATATTTAAAAATGTGCCATAACTAAATGGGATTAATCTCAGGATTAAAGTTTACTCATCTAAAAATTAATTAATATATTACACTATATCAGTAATTCACAGAATCACCTTAACAGATGCTGATAAACTCATCATTTTTTAATGATGAAAACACTTAACAAACTTGAAGGAGAAAGGAAATTCCTCAACCTACAAAGTAGCGTTTGTAAAAATCCTGTAGCTAACATCATGCTTATTTGGTAAAGGACTGGATCATTTACAAGACAGGAATAGCTGCTCTCACCACTTCTATTTAACATTGTACTGGAAATTCTAACTGAGAAATTTAGTCTAGAAAGGGAAATAAAAGGCATGGAGATTGGAAAGGAAGAAGTAAAACTGTATCTTTTTGCAGATGACATGAATATGTATATATATTATATGTATGAATATTGACATAAAATAATATATGCCTACAAAGAGTATCTAAAAGAGTACTATGAGAAATGGTATGTCATAGATCATATAACTCAGGTGAAATAGATAAATTCTTGGGAAGACACAAACTATTGAAAGTGACTTTGGAAAAAATTAGAACACACACACACACACACACACACACACACACTACACACTCTACTTAAAACTGCTAGAACAAATTGACAAGGTTTCAGAATACAAGATCAATATACAAAATAAATTGTTTCTCTATGGCCTTACACTGTACAATTTAATAGTCAAAATAGGCTGTGGGCTCGGTGGCTCAGCCTGTAATCCCAGTGCTTCGGGAGGCCGAGGTGAGTGGATTGCCTGAGACCACAGGTTTGAGACCTGCCTGGGCAACTTGGCGAGACCTCATCTCTATAATAAATCAAAAACTAGCCGGGCGTGGTAGTGCTTGCCTGTAGTTCTGGCTACTTGGAAGGCTGAGTTGGAAGGATCACCAGAACCCAGCAGGTCGAGGTTGTGGTGGCCGGGAGCGGCCACTACACTCCAGTCTGGGTGACAGACTGAGACTTCAACTCAAAAAAAAAAGTCAAAATAAGAAACCAATTCTAATTGCAAAATAATTAAAAAAATAATAAAATAATAGAAATAAATTTGACAAAAGAGGTACAAAACTTTTACTCTGAAAATGAAAACATTGCTTAAATAATTTAAAGCAAAATCTAAACAAATGGAAAAATAAAATCCGTGCTTATGGAATGGAAGAGTTGATATTGTTAAGATGACAATATTCTCCACACAGATCTAGTGATTCTGGAATATGAAGTATCTAATCTGAAAAACCTATAATTACCTGCAATAGCTTGCTTAACCTAAGTAACTCCATTTTGTAGCAGATCTTCCATTTTTTTTTTTCTTGGAGTGCAGTGGCAGCTCCCAGCCACCCCAGCTTCGACCTGCTGGGTTCCGGCGATCCTTCTGCCTCAGCCTTCCAAGTAGCTGGAACAACATGCGCGCGCTACCACGCCCAGCTAATTTTTGATTTATTGTAGAGATGAGGTCTCATCAAGTTGTCCAGGCAATCCACTCACCTCGGCCTCCTAAAGTGCTGGGATTACAGGCTGAGCCACTGAGCCCCGCTTGATCTTCCATGTTAACCTAGGAATAACCCCCTTTTGTAACCTTCCCATAATCATCCCGCACACCCATATTCATGTACCTTTTGGTGATTGGAAACTCCCTGGTTGCCTAATTCTGTAACCATTCGTACCCCTTTCTAATCAAATGTATTGCCAATAAATATCAATCAAATTGTACAGCTTATATAATTTATGCCTTTAATATCCACTACTTACTCTAATTGGGGCTGAGAGTTCTTTGGAAACTAGTCGAATCTCGGTTGCTGGCATCAATAAAGGACTCATAATTTGACCCTCTCTGCATGTTAGTGGCTCTTTTCTCGCTATCTGGCTACAACATTTGGAGGCCCCAGAGAGATAGGTCGTCAACCTCGGGAGGCGGCCTCACTCCAGCTCTCCCTGGTTCAGTGGGGAAGGTGTAGGGGAGTTATCCCCTGGGACGTTCCAGGGCCCCATAACCTCTCATTTGGCTCAGAGGGAGTTGGAATGACTGCTGGCTTCCCTTTGCCTCAAAATTTCTGAGCCCATCTACATTCTCCTAGGAGGTAAGAATCTGTTTAATCTGTATGTGGCCACAACTCTGTTAAGGAGGACAGAACTTGATGAGGCTGCTCCTTAGATTCTGTTCATTGATCCAAGATTTTGGTAGAACAGTGTCTCAGTTTAGTATCTGGTTTCTGTTTGGGTATCGCTTTGACTTCTGATTGCTTATGACATTGGCCCCTTTTCATTCTTTGCATCCTTGTTATGCTGTTTGCTACAGGGCTTGCTTCTGCTACACCTTGAGATTGACATTTAGGCTATAAACTTTTATTAGCCTTTGCTTATCTCTTTGTAATTGGAGGTCTGCTTCTCTTCAGGTGCCTCCTGTGATTTACTGGTTTTGAGCAATATGGGATCTAAGGCATCCAAGCCTACAAATCCACTGGACTGTATGTTAAGGAACTCCTCTGTCAGGTTCACAGAGAATTATGGAGTACATCTCTCAAAGGGCAAGCTCCGGACCCTCTGTGAAATCAATTGGTAATGTTGAATGGCCCTCTACAGGGTCTCTGGATGTTAATGTTACTCAGGTTGAACTTGTTTTGTTTGTTCTGTTTATGGCCATAATTCTGTTTTCTGGTTTCAGAGCTCTGATTTTAATTGTTTTTTTTTTAGTTCTCTCTAAGTTTGTTTTTGTCTTTCTTTCTCCCTTTTCCATTGATATTGCTTATACAGTTCAGCAAGTTCTAACTAAAAATGTAAACATCACTTAAACCTGCACAGCATTCATTGAACTGCCTATTGGGACAAAGTTTAGTCATGAAAGTTGGTTACAATTTTGTCAAAAATATAATTTAAATTTGAATATCTTAAAAACAATAATAAACTTCTTGCTGTTTCACAGGTAAAATTTAAAGAAAAAGGTTATTAAATCTAGATTTATTTAATTATGTTTACATGTATATCTGTTATATGTTTTGTCCAGCATGCTACCAAATTGGCTTCCAAGTAAATGAGTACTCATGAAATGCATATGACTTTTATGATTAATAATAATAATATAAAAATATATCTTTAAAACTGTCAACATACATTTCGTCAAATGTTATAAAATTACAGGCTTAGCCAAGACCTGGATAATCTCCATTTATATAAATGATTTTGTTAAAAGTATGACTGATTTAAAATTGTCAGTTCCAAACCACTAAACCTTCTGAATGATCAGTAAAATACTAAAAACTGATTGGCCAGGAGTTTCCATAAGTAATTAAGCAAGCTACTAAAAACTTTTTAAATGAATAAAACAATGCTTATAGATAAACTCTTCATGTGATTGAAAAAAAATCTCAAAATTATTTTAAAAGTCCATTAAGTGTCTGAGTTACTCTCAGTTTTAAAAAAAAAGCTATGAAATGAAAAATACAGGGACAACAGAGTCCAAGTATGTCATCATCAATGGTATATAAAAATCAAGATAAACATCACAAAGGGGAACTTACAAAGAAAAAAAATTTTGGAAATGGGGTCTGTTCACTCTAAAGGGCTTTGCATCAGACTGTTATAAGCAGAGAAATGGTTAAAAGGTTCATATATATAACCTATTAAAAATGAACTTTTAAGTTTTTTTTAACCAAAACAAAACAGTGTCAGCATGGAGGGCAGCAGAACCAGAAGGCCAAAGAAGGACCCTAATTGACAGTCGCAATTAGCAACCAAAATGCCAAATGCCCATCAAAGACATGGTAAAAACAAACCTGCTAAGGGGATGGTATCCATTGCTCATGGGTATAGCCTGTGGGGGCACTAGAACAGTTGCCCCAAAGAGGCCTAACCTCCTGGACCTTGTCCACTGTACAGGTCAATAAGCCATTGGGAAGTGGGTTCACTCTCTTGTGAAGAGAGGAGAGAACATTTGGCTCACAAATAATGGCCACCTATGGAGGCCTGCAAACCTGTGAAATTACCTGGCACTGGCTCACATCACCCCAACAACCTCCCAAGTAAACCAGGGCACTGGCACCCAAATTAATTTTTAATTTAACACAGGTGCCAACGTTTTAGTCCTGGCCATTCATGTTGAAATCATATAGCTTTATCCAAAAGAATTTTACCCTCAACACATCAGAGAGGAGAGAAATAGACTTGGGACTGCTAGGACAAAAGTATGGTCCAAATATAAAGGCAGTAACATACTTATCTAAACAATTGTACAATACAACGAAAGGGTGACCATCTTGCCTTTGGACCCTAGCAGCCACTGCCATATTAACTTAAAAAACTAATAAAATTATTTATGGACAGCATATTAATATGTTTATATGATACATTTTTGTTCTGTAATAAAATAACTAGTTATTTAAAAAAATAAAGAGACTGTATTTCCTTATTAAAATACTACTATAGATAATTTTAAAAAATTTCAACTTACATTGATAAGTCAAAGGCTTCAGACAAAATTACTTTCACCTTTTTCAGCATTGTTTCTGGAACAATGTCCTTTTCCATCATTGTTTGCCTAATAATTTTTGCCTGTGCTCTCGCTTGGTATTTTATTAAATCCAAATAATATTTAGTTAAAGTCCCACTGTTTCCTATGTGTACCCTTGGAAATAAACAGGTAGGGGATAGCTCTACAGCCCATCTCAGCAGGAAGAAGTTACAGAAGATTGATCTTCGCCCCGGTTCCCAAAATCATAAAAATATTTCCAAGAGTAGAAATGGGAAATAAAAGGTAGACCAAAAGTGAGAAACCATTTGTATTTTGCTCTTAAACTTTACCACAATAATAAAAATAGAGGCTGTGTCCCAAAAAAAAAAAAAAAATTACATACCCCAGGTTAAAAAAAAACAAAAATCCTTGCCAACTTTGTCTTTTTAAAAACCCAGACTTCTGAAGTATAACCTGTATTAAACCATTCCAATGTATCCCTTCCTTAAAAAATTACCAGTCAGTCTCTGTTAAAGTATCTCGAGTCTCTACAATAGGTCCAGGCAACTGTACACTCCAGTGTTCGTGCTGTCTTGCCCACTCCATCCTCTATACCTTGTCATCCATTCCAGCCCGACAATCTGGTTTGTGTCAAAAAGTTCCAGAAAGAAGAACTAACTCCTGCCTGGAAGGAGCCATTTTTCATCATCTTCACCACTCCAACAGCAATCAAGGTCATTGGAATACTAACCTGGATTCACCACACCCAAGTCAAAAGGGCCAGGGAAACTGACCACCAGTTTATGTTATTGACTGTGCTGCAGCTGCAAGGGACCCCAAATATCCACTCCTTTGTTCAACAAGGGAAAACAGCCACTGTTCAACAAACTGGAAAGCAACCAAGGACTCCAAGAACCCTTTCAATGTCACCTTTTGATGTACATCTAAACCATGAGACTCAAACAGACTGGTTGCCAATTTCATTTTAAATGTATTGTACTCATCCTTTACCTCTTGTTTTTGTGATACCACTTGTTTTGGGATTTGGCGTAGGACTCCTTACTGTAGCTCCTGCAGATTGGAAATGTGGCAAAAAGTCCCTGTTAACGCTATGCTCACAATAAGTTTAACTTGATTTATTTTACTTTGAGAGTCTAAAGACACCCTGTGCTCTTTCTCCCTAACATCTTTCACAACAGGAGAGGTCCTAGCTATCCAAATCTGGACCCACGGTTTACCTCTGGTCCAGTTTAAAGTAAACCTTCTTGACCTGCCACAAATAAAAAAGAATGTCTATCTAGAAGCCTGTATGGTAGATACGGTATACAAAATCATTTTTACAGCAAATCATGCAAATAGTGGGCAACCCCCAATTATATAAAGGATCTAAACTTTTATCTCTTCCCCAGTAACCCCACTGACCACAGTTGTAACCAGGAAAATGACTTCTTTTGCCCAGACTGGAAATGCGTCACCATTGCAACTTACAGTGGGGGGCCTAATAACACCTCTAAAATTACCCTTTTGCTGGGTGCTGGCCCAGGATGGCCTATATATATAAAGGTTACTAATCCTCTCCATTCTTCCTGGAGTACAGGAAATACCTGAGGTATACGACTTTACATGAATGATTATGACCACGGCGCCTTATTCACTACTTGATGGTGCACATTTGCCTATAATGCCGTGACCAAACCAATAGAGCCATTAGTCAAGCTAAAAAATCCCTTGTTCAGTTACCACCAGCCTCTGCCTCAGCCTCTGCTGTCTGCCAACCAAGCCACTACCCAGGATTTACCTCCACAGCTTCCAAGTTCATCTCGACTGCTTCCAAAACTGTCCCCCCAACCCCCTAGTCTTTTTCCTATGTTAACTAATATGCATCATGTGCTTAATGCCACTATGCCCCAGTTGGCCTCAGATTGCAGTCTCTGCTTAAAACCAAAACTCCCTTACGATGGAGGCATAGGAGTTGAAACTCCTATCATCTGGAGAACGAAGTGCACTCCAGAAATAATTCACATTACTCTAGGAGATGTAACTGGTAAAGCCTCCTGTCTCATAACTCCAGGTTACAATCTAACAACTTCTCCATTCTCTGATATTTATAATTTGTCTCTCATCGCAACTATGACTGAATCCTTGACCTACGTAGCTACTGACAATACTGGTTGGCTGGTCCCACAGGCTTTACCAAGTGTGCTACTATCAAAAGGTATAATCAGCCTACCTTATATATCACTGTTCATATTCTGCCTCAAGTTTATGCTTATAGCAGTCCCAAAGGAGCTCTTCTACTCAATTCCCATGGTCTTCCAATTATTCATTCAAAACGTGCTGTTCCCTTGGTAGTACTTGCCTTAATCAGACTATGTATAGTAGGAACAGCTGCACTTGGCACTGCTGCTCTGGCTCGTGGAGAACTGGGTCTATCTATCCTACCCAAGAAATTGTTGCTGACCTGGAAAATCTACAATTTGCCATGGACCAACTCCATGACCAGGCAGAATCCCTGGCTGAAGTTGTCCTTCAAAATCGTAGAGGCCTAGACTTACTTTTCCTATTCCAAGCCTCTGTGTAGCCCTTGGAGAGGCTTGTTGCTTTTATGCCAACAAATAAGGGGTTATTAGAGATACTCTTCAAACAGTCAGAGAAAATTTAAACAAATGACAAAAAAGAAAGGGAAACTAATAAATCCTGGTTCCAGACCCTGTTTGGTTGGAACCCATGGTTAACAACTCTTGTTACTAGTCTAGTTGAACCCCTCATACTTCTCCTCAATATATTTATCAGGTCCTGTGTAATAAATTGAATTATTCATTTTGTCAAACAATGAATCAGTTCTGTAAAGCTCCTATATATGAGACCCCAGTTCAATAGTATACTTCTTACTGATAAGGCAATGCATTGACTCATGAACAAGTAAATGGGGGGCATGAAATATGAAGTATCCAATCTGAAAAACCTGTAATAACCTGTAATAGCTTGCTTGACATAAGTAACTCCATTTTGTAGCAGATCTTCCATATTAACCTAGGATAAACCCCTTATGTAACCTTCCCGTAATCATCCCACACACCCAAATTCCTGTACCTTTTGGTGGTTGGAAACACCCTAGTTGCCTAAATTCTGTAACCATACATACGTCTTACTAATCAACTGTATTGCCAAGAAATATCAATCAAACTGTACAGCTTATGTAATTTATGCCTTTACATACCCACTGTTCATTCTAACTGGGTCTGAGAGTTCTTCTGCCGGCATCAAAAAAGGACTCATAATTTGACCCTCTCTGCATGTTGGTAGCTTCTTTCTTGCTATCCGACTATAACAATTCAACTCAAACTTAGTCAAAACTCCAGATAACATTTTTGTAGAAGTTGACAGACTGATCCTAAAATTTATATAAAATTGCAAGGGACCTTTAATAGCCAAAACCATTTTGAAAAATAACATAGAAGGAGGACTTCTTAATTTCAAAATGTATTACAAAATAACAACAATCAAAACAGTGTGCTACCTAGCACAATGATAGGTGTGTAGATTAATGCAGTAGAACTGCAAGTTCATAAATAAGCTGGTGTGTCAATGGCCAACTGTTTTTTGACAAAGGTACTAGCTGTTCAATAGAACAATGGGAAAAAAATAGTCTTTTCAACAAATGGAACAACTGGATAGTTGTTGAAAATATAATGCACACCATTTACAAAAATAAACTAAAAAAATGCAAGAGCTAAAATTTAAAATTGCTAGATAAAGTCATAGGTATACATACTGAGAAACTTGGATTTTATAATGCATTCTTAGATAAACACAAAATATAAACAGCAAATGATAAAATAGACAAGTTAGACTATATCAAACATAAAATATTTTTAATTCCAATGACATTATCAAGAAAGTGAAAAGATGATTCAAGAATGGAAGAAGATATTTGTATACAATTTACCCTGTTAAAGACTAGAAGCTTGAATATGTAAAGAACACTGACAATTCAATATAATTGGATAAATAAAAAAGACAGCAATTAAAAATGGACAAAGGATATACATAGACATTTTTTCAAAGAAGATATTTAATGGCCAATAAGCATATACAAAGATTCCCAAATTAGACACCAAGTATGTAAATCGAAACCATACTAAGGTAGCACTACATACACACTAGAATAACTAGAATAAAAAAGTCTAATAATAATATTAAGGAGCCCGCGGAGAAGTAGGAATGCTCCTATGGCATATTGAGGAATATAAAATGATACAACCACTTTGAAAAGTAGATTTTACAGAAAGTAGACTCAAATAATTTAACTCAGACTTGTTATATGACTCAGAAACTTCACTTCTAAGTGTATCCCCAAAAGAAATGAAAACATAATTCTACACAAAAAAGATATATACAAGATTGTTTCTAGCAGTATACTTCATATTAAACAAATGGTGAAAACACTAAATGTCCATCAACTGATAAATAGATAAACAAAATGTTATATCCAAACAGTGAATGAACCTTGAAGGCAATATTCAGAGTGAATGAAGACAGATACAAAAGACCACATATTGTATAATGCCAATGATATGAAAAAATGTAGAAAATGTAAATCTACAGAGACAGAAAAAAACATTAGCAGTGCTTGAAGATCAAGACGATGTTCTGGTGAATGGTAACAGCTAAAGGGAGTGTTGGATTCTTTATGAGGTGAAAAAAATTCTAAAATTGATTTTTGTAATGTTTGTACATACCTGTAAATATACTAAAATCTTGGAAACTGATACTTTAAATGGTTAAATTGCATGGTATGTGAAATTTTTCTCAATAAAATTGTTAAAAACAAACAAACAAACAAGCAAAAAACAAATATAGTGAAAAATAATAGAAAGGGTATTCTGAGTAGATTATGGGTATTCTCACTACAACCTGAATCTGTGTCTGATGCTTAATAATTAATTTTAACAAAAGAAGTGCATTTTTGTCATTTAACAAACAACAGCTCAACAGAGCAAAGAGGGTAGTTCTCTGGGACAAATCTATAGACTGGAAACTTCACTTTGTTCTAAAAGTAGGCCTCTGCTTTGGGCAACAGGCTTATCATGACTGTTTATAGGTAACGTTTGCCTTTCATGGCTTTAAGTCTAACTAAATAGGAAGTACTGGTGGCTCAGGGACCCCGCCCCTCTGATGCTCACTGAGGACAATTGTTGCCTTGGCTACATTGTTACATAAAGGGTAATCATCCTTTGAAATTGCCTCAGCAGGCCCTGGACCAGCAGAAAGGAGATGAGCCTCCAGGATTGAAGATGGGGTGTTCTGGTGAATTAGAAGCAGCCTGCTAGCTCTGCCTGGTGACAACCTGAGAACTTCAGAATCCTGTGATCATACAACTTCCAAAAGGTACCTGTTGTCTCACAAAGTAACCTAAGTGTTCTTTCTTTATTTTGTCCAGAAGAGCATGCTGCAGACATGTTTAATCAACATGTATTAGATGTCCCAGCTGTGATTTTTGACAATGGTTCTGGACTCTGCAAAGCAGGCTTGTCTGGAGAAATTAGACCCCGTCATGTCATCAACTCTGTTGTGGGGCATACTAAATTCAACCTGTCTTCAGCCAGAGCCAATCAGAAAAAGCACTTTTCAGGGGACGAAGCCCCCTGCACTTATGAGGCCTTATGTTTACATCACCCCATTAAGCGTGGACTAATAACAAATTGGGATGACTTGCAGAAACTTTGGGAACATCTTTTTGAGTGGGAATTGAGAATAAAGCCCTGTCAACAGCCTGTACTCATGACTGAGCCCTCCTGGAACCCAACAGAGACCCGAGAAAAACTTGCAGAAATAATGTTTGAGAACTTCAATGTGCCTGCTTTCTACCTGTCCAACCATGCAGTGGCAGCACTGTATGCTTCTGCCTGTGTCACAGGCCTAGTGGTGGACAGTGGGGATGGGCTTACTTGCACTGTCCCTGTCTTTGAGGGTTACTCTGTACCTCATGCAGTCACCAAGCTCTATGTAGCAGGAAGGGACATCACAGAGCACCTCACCCGGCTCCTCTTTGCTAGCAAGTGTACCTTTCCTTTCATACTTAACAAGCCCCTTGTAAATGACATCAAAGAGAAGCTGTGCTACATTGCCTTGGAGCCAGAGAAGGAACTATGCAAGAAGATGGAGGAGGTCAAGAGAGAATACAAACTTCCAGATGGGAATGTCATCCAGATTGGGGACCTGCTGCACCAAGTGCCTGAGATTCTTTTTTCACCTGGCCGACTGGGCATCCACAACCCAGGACTCTCAAAAATGGTCTGCAGCAGCATTTTGAAGTGTGACACTGGCATCCAGAAGAACCTTTGTTCAGAGATTATACTGTCTGGGGGCACCACACTCTTGCCTGGACTGGAAGAAAGGCTCATGAAAGAACTGGAACAGCTGGCTTCTGTAGGGACCCCCATCAAGATCATGGCTTGTCCCTATAGATGTTTTTCTGCATGGATTGGTGCATCCATCATGACCTCTGTGAGCAGTTTCAAGCAAATGTGGGTTACCTCTGTAGACTTTGAGGAATTTGGTGCAGCTGTGGTTCATAGAAAATGCTTTTAATGAACACTGAGCTCAGAGGACACCTTGAAGTTTCAGATCACAGGAGCGCCAGTGGGAAGTGACACTATTCTTCAGGCTTCAGCAGGATGTTCAATAAAAATTGTCTTCCCATTTCATGTTTCAGTTTATTTTTATTAACACCAGAATTTATGAATCATATCATGAGTCAATATGTGGTTCTGTTCCTCTCTTCTTGACCTTTGTACCTCTTCACTTTTTCTTCTTAGAAAACCTTGGGTTATGTATTGAGAATGTGTTAAAATGCAGGGTTTGTAACAAAAGGTGTCTTGTCTTAAGCCTAGAAGCTTGATTCAATAAAGTCCTTAGAATCTTCATTTTAAACTAGTATCTCAGGTAGTTCTAATATACCCAGTGTCCAGGAAGCAGAATTGTGAAAGAAAGAGTGGGAAGAGGAAGGAAATGAAGAGGTAGAAAAATCCTTTCACCTGGTGAGTCCATTAGTTAGCACAGTAGGGCTCTTGTTCTGCTGTTTAAAGATCCAAAGCTAAGTAGGATGGAGAAAAGAGTTGGGTACAGTAATCACCATTTGTTAAGGCTCTCTTAGCTCAGGGTCCCTCTTCCCAGTTGGAGGATTAATAATCAAGATCTCTATTTTATTTTTATCTTTGATTGCTTTTATTTTCAAGGCTATTTATAACATTATTTTGTTAGGGATAAAATACTGGAAACAGTTAATGGTCATCAGCTAAGTAACTGTTTAATAAACTATGCTTAAAGAAATATTTGTCTCTCTAATTTAGTGCTATTTTTCCTGAAATATGATTGAGAGATGAATGGAAAAAGAGAATTCTTTGTTATATAATCTACTTTTGGTAAGCAATGCAATGGCATTTATCATATATGTGTATGTCTATGTTCATTTGTATATACATATATAAATGAATATGTGTTTTATATAATTGTAAGCATTTAAGCATATAAATTTATAAGCACTAAAGCATAAGGTACAAAAGAGTAAACACCATGTGGTTTATGCAAGTTGAAGAAGAAAGATGGAATGAGATATAATGAAAGTAGAAGGAAAGGGGCTGGCAAATCAAAAAAACAAGAATTATATTATACATTTCAGTCGGAATGAAATAAAACCATTCAGATTAAAAAGAATTATATTGACTTCATATCTTTGTAATTCTGTTTAAAGATGTACCATTGTTAGCTTAAATACAGTTATAAAATTGTCTAACACTATACTCATTATAAATCAGACCTTTTTATTTTTATATTTATTTGAGAGAGGTGGATTAACAGTACACTTCCGTTTACAGGCAGCTTATCAAAAAATCAGTGAAACAAGAAGATAGTAGAATGACACCTTGAAAGTGAGCTAGGAAATCTATACTGTCAATATAGAATTATATACCTAGAAAAACCAACCATTCCAAGAAACAAAAGATTTTTTTACAACTTACAGTGTTTACTGCCCACAGACCATTAGCACAGAAAGTTTTTTAGAATTAATTTAATGTTCATAAAAATAATTCCAGAATAAAATATACATGATGTAAGAAGAAAAATGACATTTAAGAATGATGAAAATGGGGATTAATTTAAGCAAAAATTAAAAAAAATAATTTGCCAGGCATAATGGCTCACATCTGTAACCCCAGCATTCTAGGAGGCCAAGACAAGAGTATTGCTTGAACCTAGGAGTTTGAGAGCAGACTAGGCAGCATAGTGAGACCTTGTATCTATAAAAATGTATAATAATAAAATAATAATAATAATAATAATAATAAAACAGCTGGGCATGGTGACTAGTCCCTTTAGTCCCAGCTACTCCGGAGGCTGAGGTATGAGAATTGCTTGAGCTCAAAAGTTTGAAATTGCAGTGAGCCACTGCACTTTATTCTGGATGACAGAGTGATATCACAATTCAAAATAAATAAATAAATACATAGTACATAAATTATAAAAATATTTATATAGCACATATAAAACAGTGAAATTAGAAAAAGTAAACAATTAACCAAGGAATATTAGTAGCAAATAAAAATACAAACTCAGAAATGAATGAGATATAACAAGGATAAAATGAGGATGAACAAAGAACAATTTGTTCTTTATAAAGACAAAATAAATAGACATACCGATGGAATCATTGAGGTAACATTATAATGACACAGTTTAAAATTGTGAGGAAAAGTAGTGGTCATAAATGCAAATAAAGCATAAATTAACTCATAGTTATATTATTAATATCTTAATTTCACAAATTAAAAATGTGTCTAAATAGAGGGAGGAAAAATAAAAAGAGGGAAGAAGGAAAGAGAAAGAATTATAGAAGAATCAGGGACTCAAATGTGAAAGTCAACAATTTTTTATATACTAATATGGAAGGATGTCCTTTTAATTTGGAATTGGTGGCATGGTTTTGTAGCTGTGCAGTCTAAGGAATTATTTCAGCAAAGCTGTTGGGGAGTCTTCAATCCAAAGTTGACTTACAGAGCAGTCTCATGTGTATCCAGGAACAGGCCTGCCTTAGTATTCCTACCATACTCAGTAATTTGCCAGGCAGCAGTTTGTGGGAAGTGTGACCTTGGCATGAATATGCTGATTGATCCAGAGTGTAGCAACTGAGGTTCTTGGTCAATTATGTTCCCTGTACTTAGAGGCCTGTTAGGCACATTTTTTTAAACCTCCACACCAAACAAGGTAATCAATCAGGAACACTGCATCTGGTATAAAAAATGACAGAGATTAGTTGTACTGCTAAAGTCCTTAAGGATACTGGCATGGAAGTATACATTTAATTTACTACCCTAAACAATACAGAAGCCAGACTAATCTTGTAGAATGACAGTGGACTAATTCAATCTCAAACAAGTGTATCCCCAATTGCACCTGCTGTCCTAGATGTGACACCTTTGTTAGAGCAAATTAACATGAGCTCAAGTATGTGGTTTACAGTCATCAATAAGTTAAATGTGTTTTAATCTATTTTTATCATAAAGGGCCATTAAAAGCAGCTCTGATCCACTTGAGATGAGCAAGAGTATAAATTTATGTGAATTATTTCAATCTCTATAACTAGTCTAAAGGGATCTGAGTCCTCTGTACATACTAGATAATAGGACATTAGTATACTATATTGATGTCATTATTAATTGGATTGTATAAACAGGGATACCCTGTATGTTGGAGGCCTCTTCAATACATGTGTTCAAGAAGGTGGTAGATAACGCTAAAATGAATTAGGGGCTTGCCTCATCCCTAGAACTGTGGGGGATCTAAGAGTCTGTAACATGCTAGAAATCCTCTCCAAATTAAAAGACAAATTGTTAACTCCTATAACTTCCACCATTAAAAAGGAAGCATAAGGCCAGATAGGCCTCACGAGGGTTTGAAAACAATATATTGCTCATTTGTAGATACTTCTCCAACCAATCAATTATTGCATTACGTAAAATGCAGTCAGTCTGAAGTGGAATCCACAGAAAGAACACATTTTGTTATAAGTCCAGGCTGCAATTAAAGGACCCCGTTACTTAGCCCATATGACTTAGTAGACTTCATGGTATTACAGTCAATGGTGATGGGAAAAGGCACAGTATGGAATTTATGAAGAATTCCAAAAGGATAATCACAGTATAGACCCCCTAGTTTCCTGGATCAAGACAATGCAATTTAAAGCACAGCAGTATACAGTATAAACCCTTTAAAATAGATCCTGATGAGCTACTTTCCTGAGTAGGAAAAAAATACCTCATCATGAGATTTCAAGTGAATACTGGGTGTTCAGTTGTGATAGTGCATTAATGTGCATAATTATAATTTGTGCACTTCTGGGTATGTTTTACCCTTTTATAAGATTTAAAAATACAAGCCACAATCTAGGATAATTATACACAATACATATTGTCAACAAAGGAATAATCTACAGAAAAACTTCTATACCTCTGTAAGAAAAATACAAATCACTGAACAGGAAATCAGACAAAAGACAATAATAGGTATTTCAGGGTAAATAAAATGCAAATAATAATAATACATAGAAATATCAAAATTATATTAATAATCTAAAAATGTGGAATTAAAACTATAATGAAAAACAATTTTACACACAACAAATAGGCAAAATTTTTAAATACTTGTCATATAATACTAAGTGTTAGCAAATATATGAGGAATGGGCATTTTCTCATGCTGTTTATGGGAGGTTAGCTGGTCTAATCAGTTTAGAAAACAATTGGGCATTACGAATAAGTTAAAAATTTTATTATTTGATAATAAAATTATTCTCACATAGACATTTTCACTAGAAAAATCATACATTTGCAGCCTAAAATAAATGCTAGAATTTTAATTACAACATTAATAAAAATTAAAGAAATCCATATTTTCATCAATAGGAGAATAGACAATATATTTTAATGTGTTATGATAATTTAATGCATTTTCACACATCAGTGAAAATAAATAAACTACTTGCATCAGTATGAATGCATCTTTAGTAAAAAATCTTGAGCAAAAATATCTAGTCACAAGAGACTAAATACATTATACATCTGTTTATATAAATTTCAAAAATAGGCAAAACTCAAGGCAGTATTGCTATATAGATATATATATTGTCATACACACACACACACACACACACACACACACACACACACACACACACACACATATATATATATACACACATATACCCATATGGCCCTGAATGATATGTATATATACGTGCTAATATTCACAATTTTCTGAATAGTGCTTATATAGAGATTGAGAGATTCAGATACACATTTTCTTAATTTAACATGAATATCAGCTATTAGGTAAATACTAGTATTGACAGAATAGACAGATGTTACTCTGAATATACTTTAGTATCCTTTGTCACTCTTTTATTTCATTGTACTCACCTGGAAAAACTCTAACACTTGTTTAATTCATCTTCCACTTAATTTTCACATGTAAAAATTGTAACTAAACTTGACCTGGTTAAAAAAAATGACCATGCTGATGTCTCCTATGAAATTAATGTATAATTGCTACTTATTCACCCTTAATGCTGTCTGGGAATCTCCCTAGCTACTACATTTCTCCCCCTCATACTTGTCGTTAGGTTACTACTAGCACATACTGTGCTTCTAGGTTAGTTAGAAAAGAAGCACATTTCATTGGGACTTGTTCTCCTGAGTTTAACAAGGGTTGAATATTGGTTGCCTTTTGTTCCTTTGTTGGGAAAAACTTGCACAGGCACAACCTCTGCAACCACACATAGAGATCTTTCTCCCTTCTCTTACAGTCTCCCTATTCAGTTTTTACAAATAACACTGTATCCTATTTCGTTAGGAAAATAAGTGCTGTCAGAAAAGAATAGCCACAAGTCACTAATACAATATCTCTTCTGCTGACATTTGTGCATGTGAATTCATCTTTCCTTTATGTTAATATAAACTCAATATCCAGATTCATTTCTACAACAAACTCATCCACTTGGATACTAGATTTTTATCTTTTCCTGCCTACTCAAATATGTCATTTCAGAAATACCACTTTGCCTTTCTCCTAGATGACCTATATATTCCTTCTTTTTTGGATTATTGATTTATTCCTATTAGTATAAAAAGATTGAGTTATCCTCATTTTAAAGACAGTCTTCTACTTGACCCAATTTTTTTTCTGGTATGAACTTATTACTTTATTTGTATAGAGGAAGTCCTCAAGTGAGTTATTTGTATGTGCTGTTTTGAATTTATCTTTCTCTGTTCTCTTTATGAACTACCTTTCCTTTTGTCCCCATCATTCCATGAAATCTGCTTCAATAGCCTCCACATTGCTAAATTGAATCAGTCTATTTTCAGTTTTCAACTTACCTGACCTATCAGCACTATTTTATGTACTTTGTATTGGTCTCCTACTATAGAAATACTTTCTCCGTTTGGTTAACAAGACACCACAAAGTTTTGCTCCTACCTTATTGGCTTTCTGGTCTTTGTCGCTGGTTCCTCATGGCTCCATCTCAATGTCAAATTTCCAGGTCTCAGCTTTAAGAACTCTGTTCTTCTATGATAGGCTGAATCATGTCTCTCCCAAATATGTCCATTTCCAAATCCCGAGAATTTGAAATACTTTATATGACAAAAGGGACTTTACAGATGTTATTTACTTCAGGATCTTGCCGTGGGGAGATTATCTTGGTTTATCAGGTTTATCTAATCATGTATGATAAGGATCATTTGAAAATAGAGGCAAAATATTGGAATAGGTAGAAGGCAATGTGAAGATGGAGGCAAAAATTAGAATGGTGTGACTAAGAAGCAAGGAATGCCAAGGTCTCTAGAAATGTAAAGAGAGAGAAAAAAAGATTCTTCTTTGTAGTCTCCAAAAAGAAGTAGCCTTGATGACATCTAATTTTAGCTCCATATGGCTTGCAAAACTGCAAGTGATTTAATTTGTGTTGTTGTAAGCCACTATGTTTGTGGTATTTTATATTATAGCAGCAATCAAAAACTAACAAATCTTATTTTCTCAATTCATTCTCTTGGTAATCTCCTCCAACATCATAGCTTAAATGTCACTTATATTTTTATCACTCCCAAATTTGTATCATTTGATTAGGCCTTTCCTGTGAACTATAGATATATTTGAAATTGTATGTCTAATACACATCTAAAACTTAACCAACTCTGAGCAGAACTCTTATCATAGTCTCGCAAACCTATTCTCTCAGTGTCAGTAAATGGCAATTCTTTCAGTTCACCATGTTAAACATCTCAATGTCTTCCTTTACTTCAGTCTTTCTCTCACACCTGCATATATATTTGTATCATAAAATTTTAATAGCTTTAATTTCAGATTAATCCAGTATTCAACCACTTTTCACCATTTCCATTGTTACCATCCTGATATAAGCCAAGTCATATTTTGCCTTAATAATTTATATTACCTCATATTCCCACCTCAGAATTTTTGCACAATCTGTTCTCTCTGCTTAGAATAATCTTTCCCCAGACATCCATATGACCAATCAGTCAGTTCAGCTTTAGGTCTTTACTCAAATATTAACTTTTCCATGGGTCTTTTCATGAGCATAATCCTTAAACTTTCAGCCTCCCTTTCCTGGCACTGCATTTCTTCATTGTTCTTATCATATCTATTGACATAATATATTTTTGTTTTATGTATTTATTCCTTTATGTTTATTCTGCGTCATATTTGCTATGTAGTATTGCAACCTCATAATTTAAAATAATTTCTGACAAAATTTATTGACAAAATAATTTACTAGACAAAATTTATTGAATAAATGAGTGAATGAATAATTTAAGTAGGCAGATGCCCATAGATATGTCCTTCTCTCCACAATATAACCACAGAGAAGAATCTGGAAAAAACAGACAGAATCAGAAATAAAAGGAAGCAAAACAATTTAGTAGAGAGAGAATGGAAGAG
The DNA here is from genome assembly GCF_000164805.1 of Carlito syrichta. Lineage (NCBI taxonomy): Eukaryota > Metazoa > Chordata > Mammalia > Primates > Tarsiidae > Carlito > Carlito syrichta. Next base: position 112,534 of record NW_007252119.1, read on the forward strand.
GAGAGAAAAAATCAGTGTCATATTTGAATAATATTTTTGAAGTCAACTTCACCAGTAGACTACTTCCAAATACATGAGCCAATAAATCCCCTTCATTTGTTGTTGTGGCAGTGGCTATTGTATAAGCTATTTAAAAATGTTTCTTGTTTAATTGCAAATTAAATAATTCTAAAGAGCTGTTTCATTATTATCTTTGATTACTGTAGAAAAAAATGCTAAATACTGATGACCAAAATTACAAACACACACAGAGAAGAATACATTATGACACTGCACTTGATCATTTAAAGCACACTTTCATCTTTGGTACCATAAATCAATTATAAAAACTGGCCATCACTACACTATAAATCATATCTTATCTTCAATCATTGTTTAGACATCATATGTTCTCACTACAATTCAACAAATATGAGAAAGTAATAAAAAACAAAAATATATTATTGAAAAATTTAGAACACTCTAATATATCATTGGCCACTGAAAACATTATGAAGGAAATTAGAATATACATAGAGCTGAATAAAAATGAGGACACAATATAAAACCTTGTGAATTTCAACTATAATTGGTCATTGTGAAATGCATAGCCACCAGAAATTATATTGTAAAATGAAGAGACATGAAATTAACTAAACATTAAATTTAAGACCTATAACAGTGGAATCAAAATAAAAACAATAAATGAAGATAAAAATAAAGACACAGAGAAAACAAAGAATAGTTAGAAAGACATAACACAGTTAAAACCTAATTATTCAGAAACATTCATAAAATTGGAAAACTTTTGACAGACTGATAAAAAAAGAGAAAAAATGTCAAAAATTCTGCATGAAAGAGTACACACAACTATTGTTAGAGAATAAATTGTAAAAGGAGTAAGGTAATAATATGAATTTTAAAATAAGAAAAATGAATTGACAAATTCCTAGAAAATATAACTAGCTAAAAATGACAAGTAATAAAACATATAGTCTTTGATCATCAAAATAACTGAATCAGTAAGTTAACAATTTCCCACAAAGAAAACATTAGGACCAGATTGTTTATACAGTAAATTCTAATGATGTAAGAAACATATAACTCATGTTTTATACAATCTCTTAAGAGAATAAATAAACTGAGTATAGAATCCAACTCACTAAATTGGGGCCATTGTAGCCTTGATGTTAGAATACAATGGATGTATACTGGACATTGAGGCAAAAAAAAATTGTAATGAAAATAGTTGCAACATAGATCCATCACTTTATCAAAATGATGATACAGTATCAAGTTGGGTTTATCTGGAAAATGAAAGTCTGCTTTAATATCAGAAACTTTAGTCATATAATTTAAAACATTAAAAATTGAAAGAATAATATAATCAATCTGATACATGAAAAAACAAAGGATTCTGCATGCAGTGAAACAGACACAGCCTTTTACCAATTTATACATAGATGGTATGGTGTATTGTTCAGATTTGATTTCTAGATAATGTAATTTACTCTAACTAGTTCAAGGAAGAAAAGATTTACTTTAACAATAGATCATCAGGAAAACTATTGTGGTTTCACACATTATTTCTCATTTAGGCCAATTTTAACTCTGGGCTGGCAGTTCTTCAGTACCACACCCCTCCAAGTGGTGCCTTAGGGATACAAACTGCTTCCGTCCCATAACTTTGACATCTGAAGTTTATGGACTTCATTATCACACAGAAGAGGAAAGCAAGTGGGTCTCAAGAGAGTTTTTTAAAGGCCAGGTCTTGAAGTTTTACATTGATTGTGCCCATATTTCTTGACCTGAATCCAGTCACATATTCCCAGTCTATCTGCTCAAGAGGATTGGGAATATTGTTTTCTTTGTATATGAGAACTGATAATTAAGTTTGTGAACTCATCCTAGAAAAAGTGCCTCATACCTCCTTGCTGACTATCACTAATGTCACCTTTGAAGCACTCCCCTTGGAAAGCTATGCACTCACAACAACACCTAGTCCACCCATCAAAGAAATTTTGGAACTCTTTTTCTGAAATGGTCACCAGAGCTGTCATCACGAGAATGTTAGAGTTTGAATTATAGCAACAAACAAACATTAAATTTCTTGTTAATCTTGGCAAGAGTGAAAGTGAAATCAGGAAAATGTTATTCAAAGTTTATGGGGAAAATGGATTAAACGTTTTTCTGAGGGGAGAGAAAGCATCACTGATGAAGTAAAGACTGCCAGTAATGAGCAGGACTGAGGAAAATATTGCAAAAATGTGTTGAGTTGTGTATTAAAATCATCAGTTGACTATGAGAAGCATAACACACACCACAGAAACATTGATAGAGAAGCAGTTAGAAAAATCTTAACTGAAAATATTGGCATGAGAAAGATTTGTGCAAAAATGGTCTCAAAAGATTTCTCACATCATGACAATGCACCAGCTCACACAGCACTGTCTGTGAGGGAGATTTTAACCAGTAAACAAATAACTGTATTAGAACATTCTCCCTACTCACCTGATCTGACCTCTAATGACTTTTTTATTTACCCAAAGATAAAGAAAATGTTGAAAGGAAGACGTTTTATGACATTCAAGACATCAAGGGTAATATGATGACGACTCTGATGACCATTCCAAAGACAGAGTTCCAAAATTGCTTTGATGGGTGGACTAGGCACTGGTGTCAGTGTATAGCTTCCCAAGGGGAGTACTATGAAGATGACCATAGTGATATTCAGCAATGAGGTATGTAGCACATTTTCTAGAATGAGTCCACAAAATTAATTATCAGACCTCATACAGGAAACTAGAACACATATGTGATTTGGTGGCATTTTCTCTGCCACAGAAGGAGAAAATCTTTTTTTCAAAGCTAGATTCAGAAAAAATGGTCTGTCATAAGAACTATAGTTCAACATTGTGAAGGTGATTCTAGAGAATGCAGTAAAATAAGATAAATTTGATTAAGTGGAATAATAAATAAATAATTATTAAAATAGAAAAGTCTAAATAAACTGTAAGCAGAATTTTAGAGAGATTAGACAGGTTGCTAGATACAAATCAAAGTTAAGAAAATGAGCTCAATGATTTTTTATACATAAGCAGCAAAAAGAAACTATACTTTTTAATATTTTTTTTCCATATTATTTGCTAGATCTACAAAATTGTTTGGTCAGTAGGCTTGTGTGCTGATCCAGTACCGTGGGTAAGATGCAAAGAATTGCATAGATATTAGATTGGAAAATATGGTTTATTTAGAAAGTAGCTTAGAGAGAGATTTAAAAAAGGGGGATCCACTGCCCCCAGATTGGGAAGGGGGCCAAAGCTTACAGAGAAGCATGGCTGTGGCTACTTGAGGTTTAATGCTTTTTAAACCTTCCCTTTTGTGAGGGGGTAGATTGTTAAGATGATTGGTGGTGGTCTGTTTTACATAATCACAAAGGAGGAGGTATTCATGGGTACTGTATGTCTGGCAGACAGGTGGGTTAGTCACTTGACTGTTGCCTGAGTCACATAGGTCATGAAGGACTGTTTTACATAATGAGTTCTGTCTGTGTCATGTAGGTCATCCTTGTTCTTTACAGCTAAAAGAGAAACGTGGAGTAGAAAAAAAAGAGTACAAAGGAGATTTGGGGATGGGGGTTGCAAATTATTAATAGCTATTACTGGGAAAACATTTTTGTTCATGGCTAATGACTAGAGGGTAAATTAAAGTGAACTGCTAGAAAAAACTAAGCAATGTTAAAATGGCTGCTCCTTGGCTAAGATAATTTCATTTCATTTTCCATTTTGGCATTTCATCCTTTCATTACTTAAAAAAAAATCCTAGTAAATTCTTTAAAAATGGATGTTTCTCACTGTGAATAAATATGTATTTGAAGTTTAGCAATAACTATTCCTGTAGATAAATTATCTGTGGAACATTAATTAAAACACAATTAAATGGAAGAATTATGTTCAAATATGGCATGTATGACATAAATCGTCATTATTTCTAACTAAATATTGTTGGTCATCTATTTGTAGGTGTGAAAATAGCTAGTATAATTGATAATCCATATATGATAGAAATACCTATGTATAGGTAGTAAGATTTGGAGAGTTTTACTTTCATCTCCTCATTTTCCTTTATTCCGGAAATCTCATAATTTTATATTTTGTATGGACAGATAAAATTTTATATATTTAGCATGTAAAACATGATTTTCATATATGTTGTGGAATGAAGATATGATTAAATTGATGCAATCTTATAGTAAAACTGTAACAGATGAAAAGTTGCTTCTTATGGATGAATAAGGAAAGTGGTTTATTGAGATGGAATCATCTTCTGAAGATGCTGTTAAAATAATAGCAATGTATTCAAAATATTACATAAATTTATTTGATAAAGCAGTGGCAGAATTTCAAAGCTTTGACTATAATTTTGAAACAAGTTATACTTGTGGGTATCAAACAGGGTCACGTTCTATAGAAAAACCTTTTATGTTAGGAAGAGTCAATTAATGTGACAAATTTCATTGTTGTCTTATTTTAAGAAATTTCCACATTCTTAAATTTAAGAACTTTTAATCCACTCCGCCTTTCAGTAGCCACTACTCTGATCAGTCATCAGTCATCAAGGCAAGACTTTCCACCAGCAAAAAGATTATGACTCTTAAAAGGCTCAGATGATTGTTAATATTTTTTAGTAATAAAGTATTTTTTAGTGAAAGTATGTACTTTGCTTTTTTACACATAGCACTATTGCTTATTTAACATACTACAGTATAGTATAACCATAACTTTTATATGCATTGGAAAATTTTTAAATATCTGTGACTCAATTTATTTTGATATTCATTTTATTTCAGTTATCTGATCAGATAATCAAGCCAACAATATCTCCAAGGTATACCTCTACATATTTATATTTTAGTTGAAGCTCTGATAGTTTTAATTTGTTTCAATAATATAAAATATACTAATTGATTTTTATGATGATAAGCCATGCTTATTTTCTTGGGATAACTACTATTAATCAAGATACATATTTTAATTCAGTGTTGCATTCAGTTGTGTATACTTTTATTTATGGTTTTCACATGTGTCCATCAGTGTTAAGGGACCTTTGGATTTTTTCTTTTATCTTTTAAAAATGATATTTTTGTTTTTGTTTTACTTTCAAGTGCCATTTGGTTTTGATAATTTTTCTTTTACTTTTTAACAGTGTCATTATATATTTATAAAATTGGCTGAAATAATTCATGGACTGCATTAGGAATTTATGTACCTATTTCTATCAGCAGCATGTAAATGCTTAAATCATATGATTGGGATTCTGTTAGTTTTGCACTTATTCTGCATATATACTCATTTTTTTAATATGTTTTTTTATCATTATGAAATGTGTTAATAACCCTGGAACTATTAAAAAGATTTTTTGCTAATTATCAAAGTTTATATTTCTACAAAAGTATATTAATTTTATTATCAAAATGCATAATTTTTGCTGTTTATGATATAATTTTAACTTTTGTGATTTCTGTACATTTTTAAAAATTTTTCTTTGCATTCACTGGTATCTTATACTTTTTATTCTTGATTAGCTTTATCAGTGGTTTTACTCTTTTTTAACTTTATTTTATTATAAAGATGTGTGGTACAGTTCAGGATTAGGTACATAAATAATGTATGTGCAGGTGAAGTTTGGGCCTCCAACTGGTCCTCACTTCCCCTGGTTTAGGACTAGGTACCCTTAAAGAATCAGACATATTAGTTATCTCTGTTGTTTTTGTATTGCCACTTTAAAAGTTTTCTTTTACTTTTAATTGACACATAGTATTTGTACATATATATGAAGTACAGTGTAATGTTTTAATACATGAGTATCGATTGGGCATTGATCAAATCAGTGTAATTAGCATATCCATTCTCCAGCATTTATTATTTATTTGTAGTAAAACATTCAAAATCTTCTTAGGCTGGTCCAAGTGCAGTGGTGTTTACAACTAATTGATCACAACCAGTTACAGATTTCTTTGTTCCTTCTCCATTCCCACTGCTTGTCTTGACTAGCATTTAAAAAAATCTTCTTTTCTAGCTATTTTGAAATATACAGTGCATCATTTTTAGCCATAGTTACCCTATTAAGCTTATCTGTAGTTTTGTACCCATTGACCAATTTTTCCCCATTTTCCTCTCCTCTTTGTCCTCCCCAGCTTCTGGTAATTACTGTGCTACTCTCTACCTTTTTTAAAATTAGAAAATATAGTTTATTTAGAAAGTAAATTGGAGAGAGAGAGAAGGAGGGAATTCACCTCCCCAAGGTAGGGGAGGGGACCAAAGCCAGGAAGCGTGGCTATAGACATAGTTCAAAGGGAGCAAGACCACACCAGATGTTTGTAAGGCAATGGCCCTACTCTCTATATCTATAAGATAATTTTTTTTATATTCCACAGATGAGTGAGATCACATGATATTTATCCCTTGTTTGGTTTATTTCACTTAATAAAATATCCTCTAGGTTCATCCATGTTGTCTTAAATGACAAGAATTATTTATTTATTTATTTTTGTGGGTCAATGGTGTTAATTGTCTATATACATCACTCTTTAATCCACTCATCCTTTGATGGACATTTATATTGATTCCACATCTTGGTTGCTGTGAATAATGCAGCAGTAAACACAGGAGTGAAGCTCTTTGCCATATAGGTTTTATTTCCTTTGAAAATATACCCACTTTTGGGATTGGAGGATCATATGGTAGATCTATTTTTAATTTCTTGTGGAAGTCCCATGCTCTTGTTCATAATGGCTGTAGTGATTTGCATTGCCACCAACTGTGTGTGAGAGATTCCCTTCTCCACGTTTCTGTCAGAATTTTTCATATCATTAATTAATTTATTTTTAAATAATAGCCATTCTAGTTGACATGAGGTGATATCTCATTGTTGTTTCAATTTTTGTTTTTCTGATGATTAGTGATGTTGAACTTTTATTTTCATATGCCTGTTGACCATGTGTGTATTTTATTAAGAAAATGTCTATTTAGGTCTTGTTCCCATTTTTAAATCAAAATGTTTGCTTATTTACTATTGAATTGAGTTTTTTGTGCATTCTGGATATTAATTCTCTGCCGGATACATAGTTTGCAATTATTTTCTCTTATTTTGTAGATTTTTCTTTGTTTGGTTGATTGTTCCCTTTGCTATGCAGAAGCTGATGTGTTTGATGTAATTCAATTTGTCTATTTTTTTTGTTGCTACCTGTCTTTTTAAGGTCTAATTTTAAGAATCCATGTCCAGCCTAACATCAGAATGCATTTATTCTATATTTTCTTCAAGAAGTTTTATAGTTTTTATCTTATACTTAAGTCTTTAATCTATTTTTATTGATTTTTTTATATAGTGAGAGATAGGAGTCTAGATTTCTTTTATTTTTTATTTATTTTTTTGTTTGTGTTTTTGTTTTTTTTAATCAATATTTTTTATTATGATTTTGTGGGGTACAGTTAAGGGTTAGGTGTACAATTACGTTTCATTCAGGCACCCTGTTGATAAGAGGTGTTTCCCCATCCCCAAACAGATATTTGAGACTGTTAATCCCATCCCCCCCCATAGTTTCCCAGTACCATCAGTCATTTTCTTATAGTATTACATTGGATGTTCAAGGTCAATTACATGAGTGAGGACATGTGATACTTGGATCTTTGTTTCTGTGAGAGGTTACTCAGTATTATAGACTCTAGTTCCATCCAGGTTGCTGCAAAATTCATGATTTTGTTCTTTTTTATGGCTGCATAGTATTCCATCGTGTATATGTACCACATTTTTAATCCAGTCCTCTTTTGATGGGCAGCATGGTTGTTTCCAGGTTCTTACTATTGTGAGCAATGCTGCGATAAACATACATGTGTAGGTATCTTTTTTATAGAGTGATTTGAGGTCTTCAGGGTATATTCCCAGTAGGGGGATTGCGGGGTCATATGGAAGGTCGATTTTTAGAGCTTTTAGGAATCGCCACACTGCTTTCAACAGAGGTTGCACTAGTTTACACTCCCACCAACAGTGTAGAAGTGTTCCATTTTCACCATACCCTCTCCAGCAGATGTTATTTTTTGAGTTGTTGATAATTGCCATTCTGACTGGAGTTAGGAGTTATCTCAGTGTGGTTTTGATTTGCATCTCCCTGATGATTAGTGAGGTTGAGCATTTCTTCATGTGGTTGTTGACTGCTTGGATGTCTTCCTTTGTGAAGTGTCTGTTCATATCTTTTGCCCATTTTATAATGGGGTTGTTTGTTTTCTTCTTTTCAGCATGTTTGAGTTCCTTGTAGATCGAAGATGTTAAGCCTTTGTCAGACCTGGAGTTGGCAAATACTTTTTCCCAGTCTGTAGGCTGTCTCCCTGCTCTCTTGGTGGTTTCTTTGGTTTTGCAGAAGCTTGTCAGTTTAATAAGGTCCCACTTGTCTATCTTCTCTCTTATGACCTGTGGGTTTCGGGTTTTGTTCAGGAATTGGATGCCAGTTCCGATTTCCATGAGGGTATTTCCTTCCTTTTCTAAGGTTCTTATGGTTTGAGGTTTTACATTTAGGTCTCTGATCCATTTGGAGTTAACCTTTCTGCATGGGAATATATAGGGGTCCTGTTTCAACCTTCTGCATGTGGTCAGCCAGTTTTCCCAGCACTATTTACTGAATAGGTTCTCCTCTCCCTAGTGGTAGGTGGTGGGAGCTTTGTCGAAGATGAGTTGGTTGAGAAATTGAGGTTTTGCTTCTGGAATCTCAATTCTATTCCATTGATCTATATGCCTGTTCCTGTACCAATACCAAGCTGTTTTGATGATTGTAGCTTTATAGTAAAGTTTGAAGTCTAGTAATGTGATACAACCTGCTTTGCTTTTTTTTTTTTTTGCTGAGGATTGTTCTGGCTATTCTTGGATATTTGTGTTTCCATATGAATTCTTGTGTTGTTTTTTCCAGGTCTGAGAAACCCTTGAACATCTAGGCATACGGGGAACATATCTCAAAATAGTAAAAGTCATCTATGAGAAACCCACAGCCAGCATACTCCTAAATGGACAAAAATTGGAACCAATTCCCCTGAAAACTAGAACTAGACAAGGATGCCCACTCTCACCCTTCCTGTTCAACATAGTATTGGAAGTCCTGGCTAGAGCAATCAGAGAAGAGGAGGCAATCAGAGGTATCCAAACAGGAAAAGAGGAAGTCAAGTTATCTCTCTTTGCAGATGATATGACTGTGTACCTTGAAAACCCAAGAGAATCTGTCAAAAGCCTCCTTACATTGATAAAGGCCTTTGGCAAAGTCTCAGGATACAAAATATATGTACAAAAGACAATTGTATTTCTCTACACCAATAATAAACAAACAGAAACCCAAATAAAAAACACAATTCCATTCACAATAGCCACAAAAAAATGAAATACCTTGGCATCTTCCTAACCAGAGATGTGAAAGACCTTTACAATGAAAATTACAAAACACTGCTCAAAGAAATCCAAGATGACATAAACAAGTGGAAAAATATCCCATGCTCATGGATTGGAAGAATCAACATTGTGAAGATGTCCGTCTTACCTAAGGCAATCTACAAATTCAATGCAATACCCATCAAATTACTAGCAACATTCTTCTTAGATTTATTCTTTTATATTTAAATATTAAATTTTCCCAGGACTGCTTACTAAAAAGACTGTCTTCTTCCTTGTGGATGTTCTTGGCACCTTTTTTTGAAAATCAGTTTGCTGTAGGGTCATAAACTTATTACTGAGTGTTTTACAAAGTTCTATTGTTCTATGTGTCTGTTTTTATGTCAAAACATGTTGTTTTTGTTGTCATATATTTACAGCATATTTTGGAGTCAGATAGTGTGTTGTCTCCAAATTTGTCCTTTTTGCTCAAGTTTGCTTTATTTACTTAGGGTCTTCTGTGGTCCTATGCAAAATTTAAGATTTATTTCCCTCTGTTTCTGTGAAGAATGTCATTGGTATTTTGAGGGAGATTACATTGAATCTGTAGACAGCTTGGGTTAGTATAGACATGTTAACTATATTAATTCTTTCAATCCAGGAACATGGAATGAATCTCTTTTCATTTATGTGTTTCTCTTCAATTTTCTTCATGGATGTTTTATAATTTTTATTGTACAGTTCTTTTACCACCTTGTATATATATGTATCTTTTTAAAATTTCTGTTGTAAGTATTGAAATTGGAATTACCTTTCTAATTTTATTTCAGATAGTTTACTACAAGTGTAAAGAAACATTACAATTTTGTATATTATTGTTGAATTCTGCAACTTGCAAAATTTGCTTATTTATTCTTAAAGTTTCTGGAAACTATTCCCTACACCATTTACTGAATATGTTCTCCTCTCCCCAGTGGTTGATGGTGGAGGCTTTGTCAAAGATGAGTTGGTTGAGAAATTGAAGTTTTGCGTCTGGAATCTCAATTAATTCCATTGGTCTATATGCCCGTTCTTGTAACAATACCAGACTGTTTTGATTATTGTCGCTTTATAATAAAGTTTAAAGTATGGGAGTGTGATACCTCCTGCTTTGTTTTTTGTTTTTTGCTGAGGATTGTTTTGGCTATACGTAGTCATTTATGTTTTCATATGAATCCCTGTATTGTTGTATCTAGGTCTGAGAAGAATGTTGCTGGTAATTTCATGAGTATTGTGTTAAATCTGTAGATTGCCTTAGGTAGAATGGACTTTTTTTTTTTTTGAGTTGGAGTCTCACTCTGTCGCCCAGACGGGAGTGTAGTGGTTGGGAGCGGCCACTGCAGCCTTGACCTGCTGGGCTCCAGCGATCCTTCCGCCTCAGCTTTCCAAGTAGCTGGAACTACAGGCGCATACTACAACACCTGGCTAACTTTTTGATTTATTGTAGAGATGAGGTCTCGCCAAGTTGCCCAGGCGGGTCTTGTACCTACAGGCTCAGGCAATCCACTCACCTCAGCCTCCCACAGCGCAGGTTACAGGCTGAGCCACTGAGCCTGGCTAGAATGGACTTCTTAACAATGTTGATTCTTCCAATCTGTGAGCATGGAATATTTTACCACTTGTTTGTGTCATCTTTGATTTCATTGAGCAGTGTTTTGTAGTTTTCATTGTAAAGGTCTTTCACATCTCTGGTTAGGAAGATGCCAAGGTTTTTCATTTTTTTTTGTGGCTATTGTGAATGGAATTGTGCTTTTTATTTGGGTTTCTGTTTGTTTATTATTGGTGTATAGAAATGTGATTGTATTTGCACGTTTATTTTATACCCTGAGTCTTTACCAAAGTCCTTTATCAGTGCAAGGAGATTTTTGGCAGATTCTTCTGGGGGTTTGAGGTATAGAATCATGTTGTCTGCAAAGAGGGATAACTTGATTACCTATTTTCCTATTTGAATACCCCTGATCCCCTTCTCTTCGCTGATTGCTCTAGTTAGGACTTTATTTATTTATTTATTTATTTTGAGTTGGAGGACTTTCAAAACTTTGTTGAACAGGAGGGATGAGAGTGGGCATCCTTTTCTTGGTTCAGTTTTCAGGGGAAATGGTTGCAGTTTCTGTCTGTTTAGTGGTATGCTGGCTGTGGATTTTTCGTAGATGGCTCTTACTATTTTGAGGTATGTTCCATCTATGCCTAGATGGTCTAGTTTTTTTTTCAAGAAGGGGTGCTGAATTTTTAAAAGTTTTTTCTGCATCTAAAGATATAACCATGTGGTTCTTGTTTTTAACATCTGTTGATGTATTTAATTATGTTTATGGTATTACAAATGTTGTACCAGACTTGCATCCCAGGGATGAACCCTACTTGGTTGTGGTGAATGATTTTTGAGGTGTGTAGTTGAATCCGGTTTGCTAGGACCTTGTTGAGAATTTTAGCATCTATGTTTATTAAGGATATTGACCTGTAGATCTCTTTTTTTGTTGGATCTTTACCTGGATTGTGTATCAATGTGATGTTAGCTTCATAAAATGATTTGGGGAGAGTTCCATCTTTTTCATTAGCCTGAAATACTTTCAATAGGTTTGGTATCAGGTTCCTCCTTGTATGTTTTGTAGAATTCTGCTGGAAAGCCATTTGGTCCAGGGTGTTTTTTTGTAGGTAGTTTTCTTATGACATAGTCAATTTCCTAGATTGTTATTGGTCTATTTAGGGTCTTTATTTCTTCTTGTTTCAGCCTGGGGAGACTGAGTGATGTCAGAAAGCTCTCCATTTCCTTTAGATTTTCAAGTGTGTTTTCATACAAGTGTACACAATAGTCTCTTGTAATCTTTTGTATTTCTTCAGGGTCAGTTATGACTTCATCTTTTGTGTTTCTGATTGTGTTTATTTGGGCTTTTTCTCTCTTTTTCTTGGTCCATCTTGCTAGGGGACTATAAATCTTTTTAATCCTTTCAAAATACCAGCTTTTTGTTTCATTGGTTTTTTTTGGATTGCTTTTTTTCTTCTAAGTCCCAGATTTGGACTTTTATTTTGGTGATCTGCATTCTTCTTCTGAAGTTAGAGTTTTAGTTGTCTTGGCTTTCTAGCTTCCTTAGGTGACTTATTATTCTTTTAACCTTTGATCTTTTCATTTTCTTCATGTGTGTTTGTAGAGATATGAATTCTCTTCTTACTACTGCTTTCATGGCATAGCAGACATTTTGGTAGATGTTTCTTCATTTTCATTTATTTTCAGGTATTTTTAAATCTCTATTTTGATTTCCATGTTGACCCAGGAGTTGAGCATCATGCTGCTTAGTGTCCATGTCTTTGTGGATTTTGAGGGAATGTTGTTTGTGTTGATATTTATTTTTATTCCATTGTGGTCTGAGAAGGTGCATGGCAAAATTTCAATCTTATGAACTTTGTTTATGCTTAATTTATGGCCAAGGATGTGGTCGATCTTATAGTACATTCTGTGCAGTGATGAGTAGAATATATTTTGTGGTCGTTGGGGGGAGTGTTCTGTAGGTATCAATTAAGTCCATTTGGTCAAGAGTCACATTGAGTTTCCGTAACTCCTTGCTAATTTTTTGTTTTGACGATCTGTCTAGGGTTATGAAGTGGGCTTTAAAGTCCCCAGCTATGATAGTGTTAGAGTCAATCACTTTTTTAAGTTTGCCTAGAAGTTGCTTTATGGAAGTTGGTGCTCCTATGTTAGGTGCATATATGTTTAGGATAGAAATTTCTTGTTCATGGATTGAACCTTTTGTCATTATATGGTGACCTTCTGTATCTTTTTAAATTTTTGATAGCTTAAGGGGTATTTTGTCTGATATTAAAATCACAACTCCTGCTTTCTTTTGTGTTCTGTTCTCCTGAAAATTTGCATCCCATCTTATTTTGAGTCAGTGAGTGTCCTTTCTGGTGAGATGAATCTCTTGGAGACAATTGATTGTTGCATCATGATATTTTGTCCATTTTGCCATTCTATGTCTTTTTTCAGTGGTGCATTTAGTCCATTCATATTCAGGCTAATTATTGAAATGTGAGAGTTGATCCCTGTCATGAAATTCTTATAAAGTTGTTGCTGTTCCTGTTTGTTTTCTGTCTTTCTTTTGATTTTGGGGTTGGTCCATGTGTGTTTTTAATTTTTTTCTCCACTCTTGGGAAAAACATTGTCATTCTTTTTTCCCTTTCTTCTGTGTTTAATACTTTCTTAAGCATTTCTTGAAGAACTGATCTTGAGGCAACATAAGTTCTTAGGGATTGAATGTCTGGGAAAGATTTTAATTTTCCCTCACTGATGAATGTTAGCTTAGCTGGGTAGGTTATTTTTGGTTGAAATAGTTTATCTTTGAGAACTTTGAATGTTGGGTTCCAAACTCTCCTAGCCTGAAATATTTCTGCAGATAAATCTGTTGCTGTTCTAACTGGTCTTTCCTGGCAGGTAGGCTAACCTTTTTCTCTTGCTTTCTTTAGGATATTTTTTTCTTTTGTATCTACTTTCTTTACATGAATTACTAAGTGTCTAGGAGTTGGTGTTTTCATTTGTTGTCTTGCATGGGTTCTCTGAGTCTCTTGTGTTTGAATGGTCACATCACTGATGAGATGAGGAAAGTTTTCTTGAATAATTTCGTGGAATGTTTGCTCCAGGGTAACCTCTGTCTCTCTTTCTGCTTCAGGAAGTCCAATCACTCTTAGGTTTGGTCTCTTGAAATAATTGCTCTTCTCCTGAAGGTTTTGTTCTGCTTTTAAAGCTTCTTTTCTATGTTTTTGACAGTTTTGTTGGTATTATATTTTGCTCCTTAAGCTCTGAGATTCTTTCTTTTGTTTGGACTATTCTGCTTCTCATGCATATCAGTTTGTTATCTATTTCATTCACAGTATTCTTTACTGCTGTTATCTCAGTTATCAACTCCTTTATATTTTCCTCTTGTCTCTCCTCAATTCTATTTATTCTATTAATGTCTTGATATCTGTGTTTGTAGTTTGAGACCAGTCATTCTGGGAGTTCTTCATTGTTTGCGTTCTGAAGTCTGTTTTCTTAGTGTCTAACCTCCTAGGGTCTGTGTGAGACCCATATTCTTCTTTTGGTTTATCTTCATTTGTGTAGATTTTTCTACCATTCCCCCCAATTTTATTCCCTTCTCTTTAATTCTGTTGCTCAGGGATGGTGGGGTTGCTTTTATTGCTGTTTACTCAATCTCCTATTCTTCCTTATGTGGATCCTCAGACTTTGTTCAATTCTGAAGCTGGACTGTGTGTTGGGGTTGTATTTTTTGCAGTTTTGAGATTTAATTGAGGGGGGAGCTGTGATTCAAAATCTATCTGCAGATTCCAGTATCCACCAACAGGTATATGGGTACCCTAGAGCCCACTTCCCACTACCTTACAATCTGTCCATACAGTGGGGTATAGGTTTGCTCCCTGAAAGCAAAATGAGATAAGAAAAAGGAAAAGGATGAAAAAGGGAGGAAGCGGGCAAAGGGAAGGTATAGAGAGAGAAGAATAAGAGGTAAAACAGATAGACATACCAACTAACAAATAAAAAGAGACATAATGATTGAAAAGAGTAAAAAAAACACTAAAACATACAGACAATCATACAAACACATAAACCAACAAAATCCTCCCTATTGATGTACTCTTCCCATACACAAACTGGAAGCCTAAAGAAAAAAAAAATCAGTAAAGTAACAAAAACAAAGTAAGTATGAAAATGTTATCAAAAACAGAAAGAGAAAAAAACTAAAACAAAAATGAGCAAAACAAACAGATGAAAGAAAGAAAGAAAGAAAGAAAGAAAGAAATTAAGAAAGAAAGAAAGAAAGAAAGAAAGAAAGAAATTAAGAAAGAAAGAAAGAAAGAAAGAAAGAAAGAAAGAAAGAAAGAAAGAAAGAAAGAAAGACAAACAGAAATCAAATTCACGCTGAGGTCATTCCTATAAGTCCAACATTCTTTTAACTCTGATCTCTAGGTCTCAGCACAGGCTGATAGGGTTGCTCACAGCTTGGGTCAGATGTCCCAGGCCTACTGTGGAAGGATCATGGATCAGATCTGCATTCACCTGACGTGTTGTCTGTCAAGTCTGCCACTCATATCTTACCTGTCCTTGTCTGATCCAGCATGGGGGAGGAGCTTCTGTGTTTCCCAGTTTGATGAGGTTATCTTAGCTTCCAAGTTGGATGTTGAGTGGAGCTGGATGGAGTTGGGTGAGGCAATGCAGGTCTCTGCCTGGCCCTGGGACAGAGAAAATTGTTGCAGTTGGCATTTTTTCACCAGGCATGGGGCTTCTCTTGGGCTTTTCCCAATCTTCTCTCTCCTCTGATCAGATCCAGGGCTCCAGCTGATTTTCTATAACAGGTGATGGTGTGGACCAGGTGACAGGCTATGAGAATCAGTTGGATTCGGCAGGATCTTCTCAGGAGAGTCCTGGGAACAGCAGATGATCTTGCACACCTACAGTTACAATCTCAGGGCAGTAGGGGCTTGCAGTCACCTTCAGAGGGGTGCCCCGGGTTCATGAATCCAAGTCTCCTCTCAGATGGACTTTCACTCTCCCACCAGCACATCCCTACTCACGCAGAGAGTCTTTATGATCACTTGCTTTTGCAAAGACTCTCACAGTCCAATTTGTCTGGTCTCCATCTTTTCCGAACCCCTCTCTTGCTTAATTGCTCTAGTTGGAACTTCTAGAACTTTGTTAAATAAGATTGGTGACAGTGAGCATCTTTGTCTTTTCCCAAATCTTAATGAAAAAGTTTTAATCATTTCTTCATTCACTATGATGCAAGCTGCGGGATTGTCATATATTACTTTTATTGCTTTAAGGTATGTTTATTCTAGAATTAATTTGTTGAGAGTTTGTATCATGAATGGGTGTAAAATTTATCAACTGTTCTTTTTTTGTTTTGCTTCCATTTAAATTATTATGTGGCTTTTGTCCTTGATTCTATTAATGTGATGTATCACATTTATTGATTTGCATGTTGAGCTATTCTTACTATCCTAGGATAAATCCGCTTAACCACTTATGAATAATCACGTGTGTGTGTGTGTGTGTGTGTGTGTGTGTGTGTGTGTGTGTGTGTGTGTTATAAGAGACAAGGTCTTACTATGTTGCCCAGGCTGGTTTCAAATTCTTAAACTCAAGTGATCTTCCCACTTCAGCCCGGCAAAGAATTCTGATTATAGGTGTGAGCTACCATGCCCAGCTCAAGAATGATTTTTTTAAAAATGTGTTGTTGAATTTGATTTGCTAGTATTTTTTAAATTTTTTTTTTTGAGTTGGAGTCTCACTCTGTCACCCAGACTGGAGTGCAGTGGCCGCTCCCGGCCACCGCAGCCTCGACCTGCTGGGCTCCGGCGATCCTTCCACCTCAGCCTTCCGAGTAGCCGGAACTACAGGCCTGCACTACCACGCCCGGCTAATTTTTTGGTTTATTGTAGAGATGAGGTCTCACTGCCCAGGTGGGTCTCGAACCCGAGGGTTCAGTGAATTCACTCACCTCAGCCTCCCAAAGGCGCGGGATTACAGGCTGAGACACTGCGCCTGGCGATTTGCTAGTATTTTTTTGAAGACTTTTTCCTCTCTGTGCATCAGAAATATTAGGCAATATTTTGTTGTTTTTGTGTCCTTGTCTGGTTTTGGTATAATAGCATTGCTGGTCTCAAAGAATGAGTTAGGAAGAATTTCCTCCTCTTCATTTCTTTTGGTATAGATTGAGAATAATTAATGTCAGTTTTGTGGTTTTTTTTATATTTGGTTTGAAGCAAGCAATGAAGACACAGGCCTTGGGTTATTCCTTGACGGGAAATTTTTATTACTGTTCTGTTCAGGTTTCTATTTCTTTTAAATTCAGTCTTAGTAGATTGTATATGTTCAGAAATTTGTTCTTTTTTATGTATTGTTTCAGTGTACTGGCATATATGTGTTTTTTTTTTTTAAGTTGGATTTTTCACTCTGCAGCCCAGGTTGGAGTGAGGTGGCACACTCATGGCCACCCCAGAGTCTACCTGCTGGGTGCCAGTGATCCTTCCTCCTCAACCTTCAAAGTAGCCAGAATGACAGATGCACGCTACCACACCAGGTTCATTTTTTAAAAAATTTATTGTAGAGACAATAAACTTGGTCTCACCAAGTTTCCCAGGCTGATCTCGAACCCGCTGACTCAGGCAATCCACTCGCCTCAGCTTCTCAAAGTGTTAGGATTACAGCCTGAGTCACCAATCCTGGCCATGTATATGTTCTTAATGTTCTCTTATATTCTGTTTTATTTCTGTGGTGTTAGTTGTAATATCTCCTTTTTATCTCTGATTTTATGTATTTGAGTAATTTCTTTTTTTCTCCATTAATAAATTAAAGTTTTGTTTAGTTTGCTTATCTCTTTGAAGAACAAAATCTGAATTTTATCAATTTTTTGTGTATGTTTTTGGTCTTCATTTTATTCATTTTGTCTATAATTTTTATTATCTCATTTTTCTACTAATTTTGTGTTTTCTTCTTGTTTTTTAAGTTGCTTGAGGTGCAAAGTTAGTGTTTGTTTTTTTTTATTTGAGAGTTTTCTACTTTTTAGGTATAGGAATTTATTGCTATAAATTTTCCTCTTAGAATTTAATTTACTGTATTCTGTAGGCTTTAGTTTGTTGTGTTTCTATATTCATTTGTCTCAAGAAATGTCTTAATTTCTTTTTCAATTTCTGCATTGATTCATTGGTTGCTCAGAAACTTGTTCAATTTCCTTGTATTTGTGCATTTTCCATTGCTTCTTCTGTTATTGATTTCTGGTTTTATTCAATTGTGGTAAAAAAAATGATACATGATCTAATTTTGGTTTTTTTTTAATTTTAGTTTTAAGGCTATGTGTGCAGTTTTGTTACATGTGTATGTTGCATGATGGTGAGGTTTGGGCTTCTATTGAGGCTATCACTAAAATAGCAAGCATATTACTCAATAGGTTTTTTTTAATCCATCTCTCCCTCCCTTGTTTCTCCTTTTAAAAGTCCCCCGTGTCTGTTTTTTTCTTCCTTGTATTCTTGTAATAAATTGTGGTATATATACACCATAAAGTACTGTGCATATATAGAAAGGAATAAAATTGCATTTTTTGTAGCAACGTAGATGCAATTGGAGGCCATTATTTGAAGTAAATTAAGTTGATTTAAAAAATATAACATTTTGTGGTCGTTTATATGGTCTAATCTGAAGAATGGTTCATGTACAATAGAGAAGAATTTATATTTTGCTGCTATTAGATGAAATGCTCTTTAAATATCTGTTCAATGTATCTGTTCAATGTATCTGTTCAATGTATTTGAATGCAGGTTAGCATATATATATATTAGTTATAGAGATGTAGGGTGCAAGTTTGGATTAGTTACACAAGTAGGCTTTGTGCAGGTGAAGTTTGGGCCTCAAACTATTCTTCATTTCCCGTGGTTTGGGGCCAGGTAACTTTGTGTTGTTGCATGTATCCCCTATTCCCTGGCAGTGTTTAGTGACTACAAATCCCTCCATTTTGCTAATGTGACTAATATTTCTGTCCCACTTATGAGTGAGAACATACAGTATTCAGTTCTTTGTTTCTGTGATAGATCGCTAAGTATAACTGTCTCCAACTCCATCCAATTTGCTGTGAGATCTATTGTTTTGTTATTCTTTATGGCTGCATGATACTCTATTGTGTATATGTACCATATTTTCTTTATTCAGTCCCCTTTAGATGGGCAGTAAGGTTGGTTCCATGTGTTTGCTATTGTGAATAGTGAATCTATTGAATCTGTGTGTGCATGTATCTTTTTTGTAGAATGATTTGTATTCCTCCAGGTATATTCCCAGAAGTGGGATTGCTGGATCATATGGAAGGTCAAGTTTTTGTTATTTAAGAATCGCCACATTGCTTTCCATAGAGGTTGAATTAGCTTGCAATCTCACCAACGGTGTTAAAGCATTCCTTTTCTCTGTTGATGTGCTGAATTAAGTTTAAAGACTTACAAATGTTGAAACAGTCCTGCATCCCTGAAATGAAGCCCACTTGGTCATGGTGGATGATCATTGAAATTTGTTGCTGTACTCTGATTGCAAAAATCTTGTTTAGATTTTATGCATCTATGTTTACCAAGGAGATTGGCCTGTAATTCTCTCTCCTTGTTGGGCCTTTGCCAAGTTTGGGTATCAGTATGATTTTGGCTCCATAAAATGAGTTGGGGAGCATTTTTGTACACCCTGTAGAATCCAGCTGGGAAGCTATTGAGTTCAGGACTTTTTTGATCAGTGGGTTTCTTATAACTGAGTCAAATTCCTGGATTATTATCAATCTGTTTAGAGTTTCAATATCTCTTTGTTTCCACCTCAGGAGGTTGTGTGATGTCAGAAAGTACTCCATTTTCCTTAGGTTTTCTAGTTTATTTGCATACAGTTTTTTGTATTAATCTCTGATAATCTTTTGAATTTCTTCAAGATCAGTTGTGACTTTGTCTTTTGTGTTTCTAATTTTGTTTATCTGGGCTTTCTCTCTCTCTCTCTCTCTCTCTCTCTCTCTGTCAATCTTAGCCTCTTTAGCCAGGGGAGTGTCAATCTTATTTATCCTTTTATAGAAACAGCTTTTGGACATGTTGATCCTTTCTATGATATGCTTGTCTTCTATATCCTGTAATTCTGATTTTATTTTAGTAATCTGGATTCTTCTGCTAAGATTAGGATTTAGGGAATCTTGCCTTTTCAACTCTTTTTGGTGTGACATTAGGCTATCTACTTGTGCTCTTTCTGTTTTCTTGTTTGTGCATGCAATGATATAAATTTTCTTCTTAACTCTGTTTTCATGGCATCCCAGAGATTCTGGTAAGATGATTCTTTGTTTTCATTTGTTTCCAGGAATCTTTTTATTTCTGTCTTGATTCCCATGTGACCCAGAAGTCATTCAACAGTATGTTGTTTAGAGTTCATGTATTTGTGTGTTTTGGAGGGATCTTGTTGATGGTGATATTTACTTTTAATCCACTGTGAGTTGAGAAGATGCCTGGTATTATTTCTGTCTTTTAAAGTTTGCTCATGCTTTATTTATGCCCAAGACTGTGATTAATCTTTGAGTATGTTTCATGTGTTGATGGATAGAAAGTATACTTTGTTTTTGTTGGATGAAGTGTTCTGTAGATGTCTATTAAATCCATTTGGTTGACCATCTATTTGAGGTTCCAAATCTCCTTGTTTTTGTTGCTGTTGTTTTGCCTTGATGATCTATTTAAAGTTGTTAGTGAGGTATTTTGGTTTCCTACTATGATTATGTGAGAATCAATATCCCCTTTTAGTTAGCTTAGTAGTTGCCTTATAAAACTTGGTGCTTCTGTGTTGGGTGCACATATATTAAAGATGGATATTTCTTGTTGGTGGATCAAGCTTTTTATCATTATGTAGTGTCCTTTTATGTTCTCATTAATTTTTGATGACTCAACGACTGCTTTGTAGGATATTATAATAGCTATGCTGCCGGGCTTGGTGGCTCAGCCTGTAATCCCGCGCCTTTGGGAGGCTGAGGTGAGAGGATTGCCTGAGCCCATGGGTTCGAGATCTACCTGGGCAACTTGCTGAGACCTCATCCCTACAATAAATTAAAAAATGAGCCGGGAGTGTAGTGCACGCCTGTAGTTCCAGCTAGTTAGAAGGCTGAAGTGGAAGGATCGCCAGAGCCCAGTAGGTCAAGGCTGCCGTGACCAGGAGTGGCCACTGCACTCCAGTCTGGGTGACAGAGTGAGACTCCAACTCAAAAAAAAAAAAAATAGCAATGCCTGCTTTTTTCTGTTTTTCATTAGTCTGAGTTGTCATTTTCTAGCCTCCAACCTTGAGGCTGAATGTCTTTTAAAGTTAGATGAGTTTCTAGGAGGCAACAGATTGTTGGATTATTATTATTTTTTAATCCAGTTTGACACTCTATGTCTCTTCAGTGCTGCATTTAGTCCATTCACATTCAAGTTGATTACTGATATGTGAGAGTTTATCCCTGTCACAGGGCTCTTATGGGATCTTATTGTTTCCTTTTAACTTTTGCATTTATATATTTGTGTGTTTTTATTTTATTTTTGTGGGTGCTCTGTATAATCTACTAACTGTACTTTTGTGGTGTGCATGGTCTTTTTTTTTCTGTGCTCAACACCTTCTTAATTGCCTTCTGAAAGACTGGCCTGGAGGTGGTATATTCTCTTAGAGATTGGATGACTGGGGAAGATTTAAATTCTCCTTCACTAATGTAGCTTAGCTTGGCTGGATAGGAATTTCTTGACTGGAATTGCTTATCATTGAGGACATTAAAAATTAGTCTCCAGTCTCTTCTGGCTTGTAGTATTTCTACAAATAAGACTGGAGAGATTTCAACGAGCTTTACTCAGTAGATAGTCTGGCATTTCTTTTTTGTTGTCTTTAGGACTTTTTCTTTCGTGGTTACCTTTTGAAGGTGAATTACTCTGTGTCTTGGTGATGCTCTTCTCATGTAATATCTTGCAGGGGTTCCCTGGCTCTCTTGCACTTGGATGATCATCTCTTTATCAAGGCAGGGGAAGTTTTCTTGAATGATCCCATGGAGTATTTGTTTCATGGTGATTTCATTTTCTCTTTCTGCTTTAGAGATACCAATCTGGTATAGGTTTGACTTTTTACCAAGTTAGACAGCTCAGGCTTTCTTCTTACTTTATGAGTTTTTTTTCTATGTTTTTAACAGACTGTATTAATTCCATATTTTGGTCTTCAAGGTCTGAGATTATTTCCTCTGCTTGGTTGAGCCTGCTCCCAATACTTGCTACTTTGTTGCTGATTTCCAGAATGGAGCTTATTTCCCTTATTTTAGAGTAGACTTTTCTGAAGTTGGGCAGCTCTGCTTTTACTTCCTGTACTATTTCTTTGAGTTTTGCTGCATGTTTCTTTTGATTCCTGTCAACTTTTGTCACTCATTCTCTGACTTCTGTGGCTGCTAGCTGAGATAAGTCACTCTGAAGGGTTAGCATTGTTTGTGCTGTGGTGGCAACTTTTTAGTGTGCCATCTCTTTAAAATTCTGAGAGTTGAATTTCTTCAGTGTTTACTCATTTATCTCAGTGAGAGAGGTAGGGATTCCACCTTATTGCAGGTTCTGTTACTGCAGGTTTCTTCTCTGCTGTTGAACATGTCAGCCTAGATTCTCTACGTCCTGCTGCATGTGATTGATGGCTGATGGTAGGGAAGAAAAGGTTGAGTCAAGTCAGCAAAAAATTGCTTGTCCTCCTTTTCCTCCCGGTATGAACTCAGCTCCTACATACATCTGGCTCACAGCAGGGCAATGGGGTGCCTGGATTCCACATCTGCCTTTTTGCTCTTTATGTGATCAAAGAGACCCCACTGGTTATGAGGGGTACACAAATGTGTTCAGAGTACCTCCTTTGATTAGTGGCTGAATCCTCACTCTCAGCCCTGCCCTGCAAGAGAGGCACTGGTCTGCTGCTCCTCTAGGTGCTGGCAGTGGGCTTGTCTGTCAGATTCACCCCACACATGGGCTTTCTCTGTACTGAACTGTACCCCATTCCACCTGGGCTCTAGCATGCACCACTACTTCCCAACCAGATTTCCTCCCATGTAAAACAGATGTTTTGGACACTGCTAAGAGAGGGTGAACCAATTCAGCACTCACCTCTCTCTTTCTCTGAACAGCTCTTCCTCTTCTGTTGCCAACAACTGGTACAAGGCAGGGTATGGGGTGCCTGGAATACCACATCTGCCATGTCATTCTGGAGTCTGTGTACTCAGAGACCTTCCCTAGGTTCACAAAGAACAACCCATCTAAAAGTACTCTGGATAATTCCATCTAACAGCAGAATCACTACTCACAGTCTTGCTAGGTGAGATTGGTACAGATCTGTGGCTCCACAATAGCCATCTTGGCTCCTCCACTGAATGTTGAAGTCTT
This sequence comes from Carlito syrichta, assembly GCF_000164805.1. Classification (NCBI taxonomy): domain Eukaryota; kingdom Metazoa; phylum Chordata; class Mammalia; order Primates; family Tarsiidae; genus Carlito; species Carlito syrichta. Next base: position 135,862 of record NW_007252119.1, read on the forward strand.
CTACTATTAGGGCAAAGCAATCTGTCTCTCTTTAGGTGTAGTAATATTTATTTTATATGTGTAGGTGCTCTAATGTTGGGCACATATATAGTTGTATCATCTTACTGTACAATTCCCATTATTATGATATAATAATCTTCTTGATCTCTTTTATAGCTTTTGGCTCATAATCTATAGCTATTTCTGCTTTTTTTGGTTTTCATTTTCATGAAGTAGGTTTTCCACCCTTTCACTTTCACTCTATATTTTTTCTTACAGATAAAGTGAGTCTGTTCTAGGTGGCATATATGTAGGTCTTACATTTTTGCCCATTCAACATTATATCTTTAATTGAAAAAATGAGTTTTTTATATATATAAATGAATTACCTATACATAAGTACACACTCCTGCAATTTTGTTAATTGTTTTCTAGGTTTTCAAAAATCTTTTCTTCATTACTTCTTCTTCTACTGTTTTTCTTTGGGTGAGTGATTTTTAGGAGTACATTTTAACTTCTTGCTTTTTATGGTTTATATATTACAGATTTTCTTTGTGTTTACCATATGGTTTACAAGAAAACATCTTATAATCATAATAAGCTATTTTAAACTGATAAAAAATTAACTTTTATCCAAAAATATAAGAAAAAACCCCAAACTACATTTTAACTCTATTCTTCCCCCTACATTTTGAACTATAATGCCCATATTTACATCTTCTTATATTGCCTATTTTACAATAAAATATTGTAGTTATTATTATAGTCTTGTACATTAGGCTTCATGGTAAAGATATAATAGGTTTACACACTACAATTATAGTATTAGTGTACTCTGAATTTGTCCTTATACTTATTTTTCCCACAGACCTTTAAACATTCAGAAGTTTTCTTGTTACATGTTTGCATGTTTTTCTTTAAGTTTGAATAATTTCTTTAGTATTTCTTGCAAGACAGGTCTTGAGGTAATGAATTTCCTTTGCTTTTGCTTTTCTGGAAAAGTCTATCTCTCTTGTATTTCTGACAGATTTGCTGTGCACAATATTCTTACTTATCAATTTCGTTGTGGTGGTGATTGTTCCTTCAATGCTCTGAATACTTCAATACTCCATCATTGCCTATAAGTTTTCTGCTGGGCAACCTGATTCCAGGTATATAGGAATTATCTTATCTTATAACAGTTTGATTATTCTTCAGATTTGGGAAGAAATAATTATCCAGGCAGAGAACTGTCAGAGGTCACCAAACAGATGGAAGCGAAATAAGACTGTCCACAAACATAGTATAATCAAACTTTATTTAATTAAGCTTTCTATGATTTTTTTACTCCCTTTTTAACATCAATGAACTATACATTTGTTCTTTCAGTGATATTCTGTAGCTTCCGTAATTTTTTTTCATTCATTTTTATTGTTATTCTTTATTTGTGTGTTTCCAAATATTCTTTAAGCTCACTGATTCTTTTATATGCTTGATCAATTTTGTTGTTGATGCTCTTTATTATATTTTCACTTGATTTATTATATATTTAGTTTTAAAATTTGTTTTTTTTAATTATATCAAATTCTTTTTTACATATCTGAATTGCTTTTCTGTGATTTTTGAGACGTTCACTGAGCGTCCTTAACACAGCTATTTTAAAATTGTCTGACAGATCACACATTTCCATTTTTTATGATTCATTACTGGAAATTTTATTTATTTATTCATTCCTTTGTTTGTTTATTTGTTTATTGTAAGGTCATAAGTTTCTTATTGTTCTTGATACTTGTGGGAGTGTGTTATTGCACACACATTGAAGTATTAGGTATTTATTCCTGTCATTGCAGTCTGACATTTTATTTGTGTCTGTCCTTCTTCATTGGGCCTGTCCAGAAATCTAAGTAGACTATTTTTAGAGCCTTGGACAACTGCAGCTGTTTCAACACTATACGGTGCCCTGTTCTAAGGTTCACTGCAATCTTGTGAGGGCTCTGAGTTTCACACAGTGTCTTAGCCTGATTAAACATGGAAAAAATCAAAATGGATGCATGAGCTGTGGGAATCCTGACCAGAAACCAGAGAATGGAGCCCTATCCTGTTGGCACAGAGGGGGTGTGCATTTTCAAGCAGTTTTTCACATTAGCATAGAGACAATTTCTCTATAACAATAAAAAGAAGTGGCGCTGAAAGTGTATGCCCTCAGTATCTGCTGTGGGGTAGAGGCCAGGAAGTCCACCCCAGTAGCTCAGGTGGGTATGTGTCTCCCAACAGTTTTCTGCACAAGAAGGAGTGCTTCTTGACTGCAGCAAGAAGGAACAAAGCTGAGACTGTGTCACTTCAATACCTGTTTTAGGATGGAGGCACATAGAACCATCATGAAAGCTTATATAGATGGGTAATTCCTTGGTTGTGAGATATGGGTAAATCTCTTTCTGGGTTCTGTCATGAGCAGTAATAAACTGAAACCATAGATGAAGAATGTTGGAATCAATTTGCAAGGTGATTTTCAGGTCTGCTGCTAAGTCAAGCGTTGACAAACATACAAGCCTATCTGCTGAGGCAGTAGTGTACATGATTTCTTTAAACCCCTTGTCAAATGTCTTGCATTGCAAACTCAAGGATAAAGAATGCTGCTGCCAAGAATTTTTAGGGATTAGTGCAGTTTTTAGGATTTAATCCGAGAACACAATTGAGAGGTCTGTTACCTGAGTGCTGGTCTGCACTCTGAAACTAGCCTTCCTAAGTCTTGGTTTCCACTGAGGTTTTACAACCTCCTATGTAAATCCCAAGACTCCCACAGAGAGATTTTTTAATCTACAGATGAGTGCACTATTCTTGCTATTGTTGGAAGATATCAGTGGGTAATATCTCAATCTGCCATCTTGCTCTATTGTTAGCATTTTTGTTGTGATGTCTTGTATTGATTTATTCTTTATCATTAATTTATTTTATGCTTCTTTGGGTGTCTGTTAAAGTACTTATCTTACATGTTTGTAAGCATATATAGAGCTATACATTTCCTGTGAGTACTGCTTTGATAGTATCCCACAAATTGTAATGCATAAATCATTCAATTCAAATCACATCAATATAGTTTCTTCTTTAACTACAATATCATTTAGCAATATGTAATTTAGTTTTAGTATAAGTTATTTTAAAAGCTTTCCTTTATTATACAGATATAATTTCTATTGCATTACTGTCAGAAACATAATCTGTATGATAGTGAGGTCGTTTTGCATAAAACATGACAATTGTTTAATGAATAGTATGTTCCAGTAAAGACTGTATATTCTCATTTTGTTATCATTTTATTCTTATTATATATTCCACATAGTATATTACATATGGCAAACTGCATACATTAATTTGAATCTATAGACTGCCTAATTGGAAACATGGTCCTCTAAAATGGAATATAACCACTGACAACTTATTTCTCATTAAAGAATTCAGGCGAATAAGTACTGCAAATTAATTTTTTGTTAACCTCCGATCTTGGTTTGCAACTTATGGTATTTTAACTCAATAAAAAGCCAAAGGTCAACGGAACCCAGTAGCTGCAGTCAATGAAGATCAGTCTATCAAGACACTGAGAAGAGTAGGGATAAGTGTACAGTGGATATGAAAAGTCAAAAAACCTAATTTAGTTGAGGTAGACAATCATACACAATCACTATGTCCCAGGTACTATTAGTAAAAAAAGTAATTGAGTAAACTTATTTTAGTACAATTACTGAATTCTGAGGAATAATACATTTTTGCAGATTTTCAACTCAAATTAATGGGCAAATTATCAACAAAAATATTATCAGAAAATTATACATCTTCTTATCTACAACACTGTTACCATAAAAATAGTAGACCAGTATCTATAACATTAATTTATTTAGCAATTATTGATTGACTGCCTACTATGTCTCAGTCACTATTCTAGATGCTGGAGATGTAGTAGTAAGAAATTCTAATAAAGTTTCTACTATTATGAAGCATAAATTTAACAGAAAAATACAAATCAATATACAAAATGAATATATAAATTTCTTTGTTTATGCTATTTATGGAAAAAATTGTCAGTTTGTAGCCAAAAATTTATCGGATTGGATTTTATTCTACTCACCATTTAACCATGTAACTATACTTCCTCCACAATTAAAGACAAAAGGTTTACTCTCTGGATTCAGAAGCAGCAGACCCAACCACAGGTAAAGTTTGCCATATAACAACTAGGAGAAAAACTGAATAAGAACCATGTAACCCCTAGCTCCTACAATCAGTTCCAATAATTTTGCAAGGTAAGTTTTTATTTTGGAGAAACAAAACATACAAAGCAAAATGTCATGCAAAATGGAAAAATGCCCCACAGTTTCTGGAATATGTGGTCTATATAATAAATTACTACTATCCCTTGTGTGTATTCTGTCTTTTGAAATACCACCCATTCCAACAGACCTTTCATTCAGCTTGTTAGTGTCTCAGTCATAAAATTTAATAGGAATCATGAATAAACAGACATTAGATGAAAATCTCTAATAAGATTTTAAAGTAATCAAAAATTATAACAAAAGCACTCAGTGGAAATAGAGATAACACAAAATACAGATCAAAACTTTAAAAATAAATAACTAGTGTTTTCATAGAGTTGAGAATGTGGGCATTGATTAAAATTGACATTTATCTATATATAGAAAGGACATTCAAATAAAAATATGTGTTTGCAAAATAAATCAATAAAAGGTTAAAAAGATGAAGTAGATAAAATAATGTGGTATGATGGTTAATTTTATGTTTCAACTTGAAGGCAGGGTAGCCAGATATTTGGTTAAATATTATTTTGGGTGTGCTTATAAAGGTGTTTCTGTATAAAACTCAACACTTGAATCAATATCCTGAGTGAAGTAAACTGCCATCCCTAATGTTTGGAGGCCTCATTGAATGCATTGATGATCTGAATACATAAGAACTAAAAAGGCTGAGTCAGGCTCTAAAGTGTTTTTAAAAGTATTGAAAACAGAAGAAAGAAAAAAAAAGAATGGCCATGCTCTTACAAGAATACAGGGAAAAGATTGAACACACACACACATATATCAACCCCAAAATCAAAAGAAAACCAACAAACAAATAAACAAACAACACAAAAACAAACCCCATAAGAACCTCATGACAGGAATAAACTCTCACACCTCAATAATTATCCTGAACATGAATGGCCTAAATGTACCACTGAAAAGACATAGAATGGCAAACTGGATTCAAAAAATGATGCAACAGTATGCTGTCTCCAGGAAACTCATCTCACCAGAATGGACACACAAACTCAAAGTAAGAGCATGGAAAACAAATTTTTAGGTGAACAGAACACAAAAGAAAGCAGGATTTGTGATCTTAATATTAGACAACATATCCTTTAAGTTATCAAATTTAAACAAGATACAGAGGGTCAATACATAATGATAAAAGGTTCAATCCATTCATGAGAAATATCCATCTTAAACATATATGTGCCCAACATAGGAGCACAAACCTTTATAAAGCAGTTTCTAGGTAAACAAAAAAGATATTGACTCTAACACTATCATAGCTCGGGACTTAAATACTTCACTGCAACCCTAGATAGATCAAGGAAAAAATCAACAAGGAGATCCAGAACCTTAAATTGACACTTGACCAAATGGACTTAATAATTACCTACAGAACATTCCACCCAATAACCACAGAATATACATTCTGCTCCTCACCACATGGAACGTACTTCAAGATTAACCATATCCTCAGCCATAAATCAAGCATAAACAAATTTCATAAGACCAAAATACTACCATGCACCTTCTCAGACTACAATGGAATAAAAATAAATATCATCATCAACAAAACTACCCCAAAAATCACAAAAACACGGACACTAAACAGCATGATGGGGAACAACTCCTGAATCAACACAGAAATCAAAGCAGAAATTAAAATACTTCTGGAAACAAAAGAAAATAAAGACACATCTTGCCAAAACCTCTGGGGTACCCTGAAATCAGTACTGAGAGGGGAATTCATTTTTTTTTTTTTTTTTTTTTGAGTTGGAGTCTCACTCTGTCGTCCAGACTGGAGTGCAGTGGCCGCTCCCGGCCACCGCAGCCTCGGCCTGCTGGGCTCCAGCGATCCTTCCGCCTCAGCCTTCCGAGTAGCCGGAATTACAGGCATGCGCCACCACACCCAGCTGATTTTTTGATTTATTGTAGAGATGAGGTCTCACTGCCCAGGCGGGTCTCGAACCCGCGGGCTCAGGCAATTCACTCACCTCAGCCTCCCAAAGGCGCGGGATTACAGGCTGAGCCACCGAGCCCGGCTGGGAATTCATTTTTTATGAACACACATCAAGAAAATGGAAAGATCAATTAACAGCCTAACAAATCATCTAAGAGAGCTGGAAAGACAAGACCACTAAAACCCTGACTTCAGCAGAAGAAACCAGATCACGAAAGTAAAAGCCCAAATACAGGACATAGAAGACAAAAATATCATAGAAAAAAAATCAACAAAGCAAAAAACTGGTTCTTTGAAAAGATATATAAAATTGATGAACCTCAAGCCAGACTGATCAAGAAAAAGAGAGAAAATTCCCAAATAAACACAATCAGAAATGCAAAAGGTCAAATCACAACAGATCCCAGAGAAATACAAATAAGTACAGAGATTACTATGCACACCTGTATGAAAACAAACTCAAAAGTTCAAATGAAATGGAGGACTTTCTGACATCACACAACCTCCCAAGTTTGAAACAAGAAGAAATCAACACATTAAATAGACCAATAGCAACCCAGGATATTGACCCCATCATAAGAAGACTACCCACAAAAAGTCCTGGACCAGATGGCTTGCCAGCAGAGTTCTACAACACATAAAACAGAGGAGCTGATAACAATACTATTGAAAGTATTCCAAGCAATCAAGAAAGATGGAACTCTCTCCAAATCACTTCATGAAGCTAACATCACCCTGATACCCAAATTGCTTAAAGAACCAACAGAGAAAAAGAACTACAAGCCAATATTCTTGATGAACATAGGTGCAAAAATACTAAACAAGATTCTAGCAAATTGGATCCAGCAGTACTTTTCAAAAATCATCCACATGACGAAGTAGGCTCATCTATGGGATGCAGGGCTCGTTCAACATCTGCAAGACCATATATGTAATTAAATATATCAACAGATGTAAAAATAGGAATCACAGGATTATATCATTAGACACAACAAAAGCTTTCTTTTATTTATTTATTTATTTATTTATTTATTTATTTAGAGTTCGAGTCTCACTCTGTTACTTAGGCTGGAGTCCAGTGGCACATTCTCAGCCTCCACAGCCTTGATCTGCTGGGCTCAAGTGATCCTTCCAAATCAGTCTTCCAAGAAACTGGAATTACAGGTGCATGCTACCATGCCCAGCTTATTTTTTTATTTATTGTAGAGGCGGGAGTCTCATCAAATGGCTCAGTCTGGTCTCGAATCTCCGTGCTCAGGCAATCCTGTCACCTAGGACTCCCGAAGTGCTGGGATTACAGCCTGAACCACCACACCTGACCAGAAAAATCTTTCACTAAAACCTTGCATCCCTTCTTGATAAAAACCCTGGAACACCTAGGCATAGAGGGAACATACCTCAAAATAGTAAGAGCCATCTACAATAAACCCACAGCTAACAAATTGCTAAATGGACAAAAATTGGAAACATTTCCACTGAAAATCAGAGCAAGACAAGTCTGCTGACTCTCAAAACCCCTGTTCAACATAGTGCTGCAAGTCCTAGTTAGAGCAATTAGACACAAGAGAAGGAAATCCGGGTTATGCAAATAGGAAATTAAGAAGTCAAGTAATCCCTCTTTGCTGACTGTATGATTCTATACCTTGAAAATCCAAGAGAATTTGTCAAAACATTCTTGCACAGACAAAGGATTTTGGCAAAATCTCAGGGTACAAAATAAATGTGAAAAAGACAGTCACATTCTTATACAGCAACAACAAACAAGCAGAAAACCAAATAAAAATCATGATTCTATTCACAATAACAACAACAAAAAAGAAGCACTTCAGCATATTCCTAACAAGAGAAGTGAAAGAACTTAACAATGAAAACAACAAAACCCTGATCAAAGAAATAAAAGATGACACAAACAAGTGGAAAATTATTTCATGCTCACAGATTGGAAGAATCAGCATTGTTAAGATGTCCATGTCACCCAAGGTAATCTGCAGATTTAATGCAATACCCATTAAATTACCAGCATCATTCTTATTTGGCCTGGAAATGACAATACAGAAATTCATATGGAAATATAAACTAACCCTAACCCTCCCACCTCAGCCTCCCTGTATGCTGAGATTACAGGTGTGAGCCACCGTGCCCAGCTGACACTGTCTTTTAAACTTCACAATAAGTTGATGAGGTCAATAATTTTACAAATAAGGAAACTGAGGCTTAAAGCTGGGACTCTGCCAGGCTCGGTGGCTCAACCTGTAATCCCCCGCCTTTGGGAGGCTGAGGTAAGTGGATTGCCTGAGCCCGCGGGTTCATGACCCGCCTGGGCAGCGAGACCTCATCTCTACAATAAATCAAAAAATCAGCCGGGCGTGGTAGTGCATGCATGTAATTCCAGCTACTCAGAAGGCTGAGGCAGAAGGATCGCAGGAGCCCAGCAGGTCGAGGCTGCGGTGGCCGGGAGTGGCCACTGCACTCCAGTCTGGGTGATAGAGTGAGACTCCAACTCAAAAAAATAAAATAAAATAAAAAAATAAAGCTGGGACTCTGCCTCCTCACACTAGTCTCACATTTCTGTTGAAGCACTTATGCTATACTGTAATAATTTTGTTCCCAATATAAAACAAGGGTTTATGTAATATGATTCTACAACTTAGAAAGCTCAATGAGTAGCAGTTAGAAACCCTGCCATTTTGGAGTTGTGAGTGATTTTGAGTCTTCTGTGAGATGGAGGATTGATTTCACCTTTGGAGCAGATTGCCTCTTTGCTTTGGAAAATCTCCAGGGTGTGCTTCTAGATGCAGGGCACCAGAATATAAGCCAGGTGTCTGCCCTGGCTCTTAGGGGAAATTGTGAACACACCATTTACAGTGTTTTGGACTGGGAAGTGAAAGTCCTGCTTGGTGATGCAAACCGTTGCATGTGGTTGTCGCTGACCCACATCTCGGCTCCTGCTTTGTCGGGAAGAGGCTGACTAAAGCTGCTTCTTGGCTGTTATTGAATGGTGCTGTCACTGCTGTTGACGTACTGCTTGCTTCTGATGGGCCTGGACTGGCCCCCTTTCTTGCAGAAATTGTTGAGCAGAGGACAGAAGCTGGGCTGGCAGGATTCCTGGCTCTGGGACAAGTGACAGAGAATCTCAGAGGCACTTCAGTTACCTGGGGCACATCACACCTGCAGTGAGGCTTCAGAATATAGCAAGGAGTGTCACCTGGAGCCCAGCACTGCACAAGTGCTTCAGGCAGTGGTGCCTTGGGGACTCCCGGAGACAGCCCCCCTGATGCAGCAATGGTGATTTCCTGAAAGTCTTCAGCTGTGACCACAAGATGAGACCCCTCTCTAGTCTGCTTCCAGAGCAGAGAGTTACAGCTAAAGTGACAGGCAAACCAGGATTCGAGGGTGGGGGACATAGGGTGGCCCTTGTGCCTAGATGCTTTTTTAACATACCCCCTCCATTGCTCAAATGGGAGTATGAATATTCATGAGGCCCTTAAAAAAAACAACTTCCAGTTCCTTGTTTCTGATCATGATTAAACAAAAGCCACAGCAAAAACAGTGATCTCTTCATGTTTCCTTAATTTTACTTAACAATTAAACTGTAATTCTGTTTTTCTCATCCAATAGTTAAGTCTCAATAACTAAAGTCTCATGCAAGGCAGGGCACAGTGGCTCAAACCTATCATCCCAGCACTTTGGAAAACCAAGGTGAAGGAATTGCCTGAGCCTACGGGTTCAAGAATAGCCTGGGAAACATGGTAAGACCTCATCTCTACAATAAATAAAAAAATTAGCTAGGCATGGTATCGCGTGCCTGTAGTTCTGGCTACTTAGAAGCAAAAAAATAAAAAAATAAAAAATGAATAAACCACCACAAATAGTCAAAGCAAAAGAAACAAAGCAGGAGGTATCACACTTCCAGACTTTAAACTTTATTATAGGGCTACAGTAATCAAAAGAACTTCGTATGGGTACAAGAACAGGCATATAGAACAATAGAACAGGAAAGAGATTCCAGAAGCAAAACCTCAGTTTATGAAGGAACTTGTCTTCGACAAAGCCTCCATTAACAACTACTGGGGAAAGGAGAACTTATTCAGTAAATTGTGCTGGGAAAACTGGCTGACCACATGCAGAAGATTAACACAAGACCCCTATATATCACCATGCACAAAATTTAATTCTAAATAGATCAAAGACCAAAGTATAAAACTTCAAACTGTAAGAACCTTAGAAAATGCAAGAGACACCCTTATGGAATTTGGAACTGGGGACCAATTCCTGAAGAAAACATCAAATGCCCATGTCATAACACACAAGATTGACAAATGGGACCTCATGAAACTGAAAACCTTCTGCAAAGTCAAAGAAACCATCAAAAGAGCAAGGAGACAGCCCACAGACTAGGAAAAAATATTTGCTAACTCTATATCTGGCAAAGGCCTAACATCTAGGATCTATAAGGAACTCAGGCTGAAAATTAAAAAAAAAAAACAAGCAGTTCCATTAAAAAGTGGGCAAAAGATATTAATAAAAACTTCTCAAAAGAAGGCAAATGAACATCCAACAGATACATGAAAAAATGCTCAACCTCACTTATCATCAAAGAAATGCACATTAAAATCAACTGCGATACTACCAACTCCAGTCAGGATGCCCATCATCAATAACTCACAAAACAACAGATGCTGGAGAGGATGTGGGGAAAAGGGAATACTTCTACACTGTTGGTTGGAGTGTCAACTAGTACAGCCTCTATGGAAAACAGTGTGCTGACTCCTAAAATATCTAAAAAGCAACCTTCCATAGGAACCAACAATCCCCCTTCTGGGAACATACCTAGAGGAACTCAAATAACTCTATGAAAATGATACCTGCACACGTATGTTTATTGCAGCATTATTCACAATAGCTAATACTTGATACCAACCCTGCTGCTCACTGAAAATGGACTTGATAAAAAAAATGTGATACATATACATGATCACATGTTGCATAGCCATAAAGAAGAACAAAATTATGAACTTTGCAGCAACTTTGATAGATGTAGAGCCTATAATACTCAGTGATCTATCACAGAAACAAAGAACTGAGTGCCACATGTTCTCACTCATAAACAGACCCTGAACAATTATCATAATACTACAAGAAAGGGATTGGCAGTAGTGGGAAACTACCAGGGGAGGAAGGGGGGGACAAACTTCATCAATAAGGATATCTGATTTCAAACTAGGTGAAGTGGGGACAAAAGTGGGGTCCAAACTTTACCTGTACAATGACCATTTGTATACCTAACCCTGAATTGTACACCACTTCTTTAAAGTATAAAACAAAATAAATTAAATTAAATTAAAAATTAGAAAGAACAATGCTGAGTCAGAAGAAAATCCCTTGCTTAACTATTTGAGCAGAAGCATTATTTTCCTGCCTTCAGTGTTAAGCTGAAGAAATAACTTTTTTATGCATCTTGAGTCTGCCAGTTTTCAGAATGGAACTTATATTACCATCTCTTCTTGTTCTCCCAACTTCAGACCCAGATTGAAGCTCCATCATTGCATTGGCTCTCATGCATTTCCAACTTAAAAACTGCAGATTTTCAAACTTGTCAGCCTCTATAATTGCATGAACCAATTTTTTAAAGTCTCTCTCTTTCTCTTTCCTGAATCTCCTATTTCTACTGCTGTATAGCATATATATTTGCATATTTTAATATCTGTCTATCATCTGTCTATCTATCTATCTACTATCTATCTATGATCTATCTATATCTATCCTGTTACTCTGAAGAACTCTGACTCATACTGATTAGTACTAAGAGTGCCTCAGGAAGAACAGAATTTTAAGGATGAACTATCTGAATTTGTTCTAGGGTTTCTGAAATTGGCTCTTTAATTGGAAAGATTTAAACATTCTAATGACTCTATTTTCAGTAGTAAAGAGAATGCTGTTATTTCATGGTGTAATCTAGTAATAAAGATATGCAAAAGATTACCATTGGATATTTCTAGTCAACCACTTATAAGAAGCAGGGTTGACTGAGTCTATACTACTCTATCATTCTTGCAAGCTAACACGTATAATGAGATCTATTGGTTGTTCCTAAAGTTATTGGGTAAAGTAAGAACATAAAAGGATCAGCCCTTGTGCTTTAATTCACATCCCAATTGTCACATAAATGACATGAAATCTTCTATATATGCTTTGAAGGTTTTTATTTTCTATAACCACAGGACTGAAATTACTAAAAATTAAACCCTGAATTTTGTCCTATGATTGGATAAATTATAAAACAAATTGAATTATTCTCACAGGGTATCAAACTGATAGCTTGGATTGAAACAAATATATAATCTTGAAAGTGAAAATGGGGATTTGTGTGTGAGGACCCTGATGAAGCTGGTGACATTGAGATTCTATAGTCTAATGAATATTTTTGCTTATGAAATAGGCCACTGCACCCTAATGGAAACTGTTTTCCTACCATCTGCATATGAGGGTATTGCCTTTGCACTGCAATAAAAATAGTACAATGGATTTCATTGAGGCAATTACTTTGAAAGATAATGCTAAATCTTTTCATAACCCACACCCACTATCATTCCTTGCTTCTAGATCTATAATTAAACTCAAGTTTCAGTAAGCCACTAAAAGTGAAGTACCAAGTGTGATCCATGAGGAGGTACACTGAATTTTAAAAGTTACTTAAGTTTTCTAACATACACTGATAAAAATATGGAAAATATACATAGAAATGAATACTAAGGGTGTGGAATTATGATGGAAGAAATATAATGTTTGACGAAGTCAACTTTATTGATTTTAGTTCACTAAACAGAGGTTTAACATTTAATGTTGCAGTTAAAGGGGTTAGAAAGACTTCTAACAGTTTGGTTCGTTGGTTGAAATATAGAAAAAAGGTGACCCACAGCATGCAAGTTTGCAAGTTGGAAACGATGAATTTGCCTTGGTCTAACTTTGAAGCAGGGATTCAAAACTTGAGAAAGATTATAATGTTAGAGTTGATTTGTCATTGAAGACATACTTACCCTCACTGGGAAAATCCATAAGACATAACTGTCATCACTATTTTGATACGTAAATTTTTTAGAAAAGCCTCAACATCCTTGAAAATCTCTGTGATTATTCTTCTATGTAAGTCAGACTTTATATATCAACTGTGGTCACTGAATTAGGAAACCTAAAGGAAATGAGAATAATTGGATTGGCCAAGTGGCTGCACTCAACCATCAAAGGCAAGATGGTCATAATTACTATAATGAACAGCAGCACATTCAAAGCAGTGATCACAATAGTCTACTCTGCAAAGATCTATGGAATTGGTTAGTTGATTATGATGTTTTAAGAAGTGAAAAATTTAGAAAGTCTGCTAAATTCTTACTTCATCTGTATATGCAGAAATGTTTAGGTTAAGTGAACAAAAGTTTGATCTTAATAATATAGACAGAGAGTCATGTCCATTCATCAGTTCTCAGACTTGAGCCCATTTCCAGGCCAGAACTTCTTGAATGGCTGAATCCCTTTGAGAAAAGGCAGTGGTACTCTGTCAGAATTTATACTGTTAATCTTTCCTGCAACCTTCCCCCAAAGAAGACTAAGGTCTTGCACAAGGATAAATATACACTGAGAAAAAGAAAATAATGAGACGTTTCACAGACTTTTGGGCAATAGCTCTGAACTGACACTAATTCCAGGAATTTCACGGCAACACTATAGCCTACCAGTCAGAATATAGGCTTACAAAAGTCCGGTAATTAATGGAATTTTAGCTCAGGTTAATCACATAGTTGGCACAGTGGATACCTGAACTCACTCAGTGGTTATTTTTCCAGTTTTAAAATGCATAATTGAAATGAACATACTCAATAACTGGCAGAAAATGGTAAACTGAAAGCAATACCACATTCCTGGAGGGGTGGCAAAGATTAGTGCAAACATGAAGGACTTAAAAGATATAAGAATTTTGATACTCATGCAAATTGTCTATTTGAGCTGTGTAAAAAACCAGATGAATCATGGAGAATGACTATGGATTATCACAAGCTTAATCAAGTGGTGACTCCAATTACAACTGCTGTACCAGATGTGGTTTCATTGCTTGAATAAATTAAAACAACCTCTGTTACTTAGTATACAGTTATTGATCTGGCAAATACTTTTTTCTCCATGCTGGTCAATAATGGCCAGCAGAAACTGCTTTTAACTGATAAGGCCAGCAATATACCTTTGCTGTTCTATCAGAGGGATGTATCAACTCTCTAGCTCTATGTCATAATTTAGTTTACAAGGAACATGATCACCTTTTCCCTCCACAAAATAAAACATTGGCTCATTACATTGATAACATTATATCAATTAAATCTAGTGAGCAAGAAGTAGCAATTACTCTAGATGTATTGGCAAGATATGTTCATAACAGAAGGAGAAAAATAAATTCAACAAAATTGCAGAGGCCTTCTATGTCCATTAAATTTATAGAGAGGTTCAGTGATGTGAGGAATTTGGTGATATTTTTCCTGAAGTGAGAAATAAGTTGTTGCTTCTGGCCACTTTTTCAACCAAAAAGAGGCACAACACCTAGTGGGTCTCTTTAAATTTGAAAGCAACATATTCCTTATTTGAGTTTTCTATTCCAATTTATTTATTCAATAACTTGAAAAACTATTAGTTTTGAGAAGGACTCCAAACAAAAGAAAGATTTGCAAGCAAATCTGTGCCTTGGGCCATTTATTAGTCCATTTTCTGCTATGAAAGAACATCACAGACTAGGTAATTTGTAAAGACAAAAATTGATTTTTCACAATTCTAGAGGATGGGCCATGCAAGAGCATTGCACCAGCGTCTGGTGAGGGTCACCCCAGAAGGAACTGATGGAAGGCAGAAGCAAGCATGCAAGACAAAAAAATTGGACCAAACTTATTCTTTTATTGGGAGTTCATTCTTATGATAACTAACCCAATGATGTGATAATAAAACGAATCCATTCATGAGAACAGAGCTCTTATGACACAATAACTCTTAAAGACTCCACTCTTTAATGTTAAAATGACAATTACCTTTCAACTTGTGTTTTGGCAGGGACATTTAAATGGTAGCAGATCACATTATTTAGCAGATTAAATGGTACCTGGAGTAACTGTGGCAGATAAATATGTTGTTTTGATCCTTGATTGGACGTTAGAAGTGAATTGTAGTATATAAGCTGTTAGAATTTTGGAGCAAAGTCAGCATTTGTTGACGATAACTAATCCTTCATAGAAACGCTGTTAGCCTGATACTGTTCTTTAGTACAGACTGAATACTTAACCAGGAGACACGAAGTAATCACACAAACTTAGCTGCCCATTGTGAAATGGATGTGATGTGACTCATCTAGCCATGAGGGCATACACTACAGCACTCCATCAGCAAATGGAAGTTGTATATAAATGTTTGGACTCAAGCAGGCACTGAAGTCACAAACATGTTACAAGAAAAAGTGGCCCAAGTGCCAATAGACTTCACTTAGGTTGTACTGCCATTTCTTTTCAAACTTGTACCTATAGTATCTTGGGATGTTTCCTACAGTGAGTTGAGAGAGAAAGAGAAAACCCGGTTTATAGATTATTCTATACAATATTCACATACAAGCCAAGAGTGGTGCAACATTATGCCTCTTTCTGGTGTATCCCTGATAAAGAGTGGTGAGGGGAAATACACTCAGTATGCATAATTTTGAGAACACACTTGACTTTTTTTAAACTTTGATTTGAAGGAGAAATGGCTATATGTATGACTATATACCGATTTAATGTCTGTAGCCAAATTTTTGTCTAGATAATCAAGACCTTGGAAGGAAGATGATCAGAATATTATTGACAAGGAAATTTGAAGAAGACGGATATAGCTAGATGTCTCTAGATGGATGAAAAACATGAATATTTGTGCTTCATGTGAATATTCAAAGAATGACCATAGAAGAGGTTGATCTTAAAAATCAAGTCTGAGTCATGTTACCTTCCCCAATCATCCTTCTCATTGTCCAGTGGGTTCATAAACATAGTGGCCATGGTGAAAGAAACAGGCTAAACAGGGACTCAACAACTTGGACTTCCACTCACTAAGGCTGACCTGGCTATGCCCACTGCTGTGGGCCCACTCTGCCAGCAGTAAAGACCAATACTAAGTCCCCGATATGACATTCTCTGGGATGATCAGCCAGCTACCTATTTGGCAGTTTGATTTACATAGAATCACTTTTATTATGGAAAGGACAGTGTTTTACCCTTACTGGAATAGATAATTATTCTGGATATAGATTTGTCTTTCCTGCACATAAATGCATCTACCAGAACTTCCATACATACACTTAAGAATAAGAATATCTTATTCACTTTCATGATATTCTACAACACTGATTTTGGTCAATGAATTCACTTCACAACACACTAAGTATAGCAATGGGCCTATACTTGTGGATTTAACAGGTCTTAACATGTTCCCTGCCATCCTGAAGCAGTCAGTTTAATAAAATAATGAAATAGCTATTTGAAGACTCAGTTGCAGTACCAGGTAGGTGACAATAACTTACAGGACTGGAGCAAAGTTTAGAAGGCTATATGTGCTCTGAATCAATATCAAATATATGGGACTTTTTCTCTCATATCAAGGATTAATGGATCCAGGTATCTGGTGTGGAAATAAAAGTGGCACAATTATTACCCACACAAACTAGTGACACTACCAAAATTTTTCTTTCCTTTTCCTATGACTTTATGCTCTTCTGGCCTAGAAATATTAGCTTACAGGAAACATTAAAATGATCCCAATGAATTGGAAGTTAAGACACACTTTGGGCTTCTAATATCTCTGAAAATGGACAAAGAAAGGGGTTACTGTGCTTACTGGTGTGATTGATCTTGACTAAGGAGAGATTGGACTAGTACTTCACAGTGAAGGTGGGAAAGATTATATTATATGTAGAATACAAGAGATCCCTTATGGAATTTTTAGTATTATCATGCCTTGAAATTAAGGTCAATGGAAACTACAACTTAATTCAGGACAGACTACCAATAGCCCAGAGCCTTCAGGAATTATAGTTTTGGTCACCCCACCAGGTAAATGACAATGACCAACTGTGGTACTTGCTATAAGCAAAGGGAATACAGAATGACTAACAGAAGATGGAAATTATAAATACCAGCTGTAATCATGTAACTAGTTACAGAAATAGAAACTGTAATTGTAAAGAATATTTCTTCCTTATTTTGTTATGAAAATATTTGTGTATGTATATGTGTGTACATATGTGTAGATATATACTTAAAAGGCTTTTTTTCTTTTTTGTCTTACTGTCTTATCATGTAACATAAACTATATTGACTTTTTATCATAGTGTTTTAGTATTGCTAATTTTACATCCTTCATTTAATTTTTAAGATATCAGGGAGATGAACAAATACCACTCAAATTTTTGTTTATTTTCTTAGGGAAAGAATTTTGTTTCTGGTTGTATAAGAAATAGTTGAACCATGTAGGGACAAATTGTGACTTTGTTTTGTTTTTATTTAAGGATTTAGTGTGGTTCAAGGAGAAGCAAATGGATATGAAGTAGACAATGTATGGAAATTCAACGTTTAATTTTTTGGGTCAACCATGATTGACCAAATTTTACCTAAACATTTAGTCAAACATTATTTTTTCCTATGAGGGGTGTTTCCCAATGAGACTACCATTTTTATTAGTAAACCGAACAAAGTAGATAGCCATCTCTAATTCGACTGAGTCTATTCACTCCATTGAAGACCTGAGTAATTGTAATAATTGTAATAATTGTGCCACTTTTATTTCCACACCAGGAATTTCTCTTGTCTATTTGAGCTGGGACAATGGTCTTTTTCTGTTTTGGGACTCAAACTGTAAAATCAGCTCTTCCTGGTTCTTGAACCTGCTGGATTTTTGGACTGGAACTTACAACATCAGCTTTTCCTGTTTTCACTTCCTTGAACTCAGATTGAAACTAAACCACCAACATCTCTCTTGGGTCTTTTGCTTCTTTTGCTTGCTGACTGCAGATTGCATATATATATATATATATATATATATATATAGAGAGAGAGAGAGAGAGAGAGAGAGAGAAAGAATAGATAGATGACTAAATAAATAAATGATAGGTAGATATATATATCAATTGCAAGATCTAGGTGCCAAAAAGATTGGTTTTATTTCATTCTGGGGCCTTCTGTCTTTGTTTGTTTGTGGTTGCTTTGTTCCTGTGTGCTTACAAAATTTCTTTTTATAAGTGCAGAGGGAGATTGAAAACAATCTCCCTTCCTCTTTTTATATGACTGTTTTGAATAAAACTCTTTATCAACGAAGATGGCAGCTACTGTTCCCAGGAGTCACTGGCAACCAAGACATGAGAGCACCAGCAGAAAATCCACCTGCATGAGTCCCTTCAGGGTGGCCTCATCATCAGGGGTCAGATTATGTGCATAGCTTCAGTGACACAACCACTATTTAAAAGTTTAAATTTTCAGTACTTACAGACACTGGAGGTACATGACATACTTTAAGGCCACACACACTAAAGTCAGGGAACACAGACAAGAAGAGAGAGAGAAAAAATTGCATTGTAACTAGCAGTGTATATAGGGGAATGGTGTGTAGGTCACTTTAGGTTTGCAAGCAAATGCCTGAATGGTTTATTTAAAGGACATGGTAGAAAAGAAGTGAGCCTGGTCTGCTAAGTGGAGGAGATGTCTTTAAGTTCTGGCTTATACCATTTAGGTGTGATGTAGAAATAAATATTGTGTCAAGGGTAACTGACCCTTGCTCTGGTATGAGAAATCTAAATCTGCATTCAGATTGGATGCCAAGGCCACATAAAATTATAAGTATTCTCTACAAAGACCTATCAAATTAAGATTTCTTCCCTTATTACCTCATTTAACCTTAATTATTTCCTAGAGGCCATATCTTTAAAGACAAGTCACACTGGGGGTTACAGTTTCAACATCAAAATTTTGGGAAGGCACAATTCAGTCAATAGTACAAAAAGATTCAATATCTGGTTAAAGATGTCATAGCAAGATATAAAAGAGACAATGATAGAAAGTGATAAAGAAACTATATGAGGTCGGGCTCGGTGGTTCAGGCTGTAATCCCATGCTTTGGGAGGCTGAGGTGAGTGGACTGCCTGAGCCCATGGGTTCGAGACCTGCCTGGGGAACTCGGTGAGACCTCATCTCTACAATAAATAAAAAAATTAGCCAGGTGTGATAGCGTATGCCTGTAGTTCCAGCTACTTGGAAGGTTGAGGCGGAAGGATCGCCGGAGCCCAGTAGTTGAGGCTGCAGTGGCCGGGAGTGGCCACTGCACTCCAGTCTGGGTGACAGAGTGATACTACAACATAAAAAAAAGAAAAGAAAATAAACTATATGATACAATTTCTGATAACTAAAGGCATGGCATTTCAAGTGATACAATTTCTCTGAGTTCCTAACAGTATTCATGCAACATCAACAAGAAAACCGAGTTGCATAATCACAAATTTTAAAACTAAGAATAAAAATTATAAAAACTTCTAGGAAGAGAAACAATAGTTTACTCATAGTTTTGGGGATTATACAAGTAACAGAATATTAAAAATAATACTTCAACATGGAGGATATGGAGCAATGATTTCATAACTCTGAGGAAAAATGATTTAATCAAGTATTAAATGGATCTCTATAAGTCATTTGTAAATGAAATGAGTCAAAAGTATACCTTCTACATATACTTCTTTCAAGAAGGTCTTAAAAAGGTGCCCATATACAACTAAGGTAAGCACCAACATAGATGAAGAAAATAGCTATAGAAAATACAGACTCCAAGACAAAATAAAGCTGAAGAACAATTTCACAATAACTGTGAAAGAAAATATCAAAAGAAGTTCCAGTAAGATGACAACAGCATAGGTGGAGCTATGAGATTCTCCGAATGTGAGTTCCCAAAAAGACTCTTACTTTCCTTCCCCCACCTCCCTGCACACCGCCTGCCACACCAGTCTGAGGCCTGGAGACCCTCAGTCCCACACAAGGCTGGCTATTGTGGCCCCCCGGCTGCTGCTGCTCCACTATAGGCAGCCCTGGCCCCAGTCACACGGAGATCCCAGATCCCTCTCCAGCTACAACATCTCACCCTATGGAGGTTCTTACATACTGCCTTGTGGAGATCTGGGTTCCCTTGTTGGCTACATTGATCTGTCCATCCCTTAGCCTCTACCAGCTCCCACCCTGACTGGGCTCTCAGCCCAGTGGCCTGGTGTTCACTCCTCAGAGTTCCAGCTCCCCACCCTGGGTTCTGGGCTCCCGCTCAGCCCTATTTCAAGTCGCCATCCCCCAGGGAGGCTCTAAGCACTCAACCCTCAGAGAAACCAGCTCCATTTCTGACTGAAGTGTCCTGTGCAGGGCCCAAAGCCACTGTCACTGCTCACCACTTGCCCTTTGGAGCTCCGGTCCCTCTCTGGCTGAGGCACCCAGCATGTGACCCCATGGTTATGTAAGGGAACAGTATATCTTAAGGAGGTGCTGATCAGCCGCTCTCAGCTCTCAGCTCCAGAAGAGAGAATTCTCAGCTCCTTCCTCCACCCCAGGCCACTGGTGGCACAACAGATCTAGTGCCCAGCTGTGCTGCTGATCCCAGGTGCCTCACACACTACCACAGTCCATTGTAGTGGATCACCCATGGACCTGGACAAGTGGAGAGGAAGGTCAGGTGGAGAGAAAGGATCTGTGAAAGAGGAGCTGCCCACATTGGCCATTTTCCAGGCAGAGATTTGCATTGCCCCACCTACCTATGTACAGTCTCCACCTTGGTTTGTAAGGTAACATCGCTGAACAGGAGACAAAAGCCCCTCCCCTATGCTGAATCAGATACAGGCAACTCAGCATCACAGGCCTCTCAGGCAACAAGCTAAAGGAGCAAACCCAAGCTGGGAGTAAATCTATCTGCCTGCATGAAAACAAAGGGGAGAGACTAGAGATCAGAGCTGAAGAAACTTTAGACACTCAGGAATGATTCCAGAACTAGTCTGGTTTCTTATTTTGACTTTTGATTTTATCATATTGACTGTTTGTTTTGCTCACTTTTGTTTGCTTTTTGATTTAGACTACCTGTTTGTTTTGGGGAAAAGTGCATGAAAAGGCATGATTTTATTGGACTGTCTTTGTGAGGTTACTGGAATGCTTTAAGGAATTTTGTTTGTGAATCTGTTTTCACTCTTTTCTGGCCTTGTGTCTCTTTTTCACCCACTGGATGGTATATATATCTGTTTTCCTTCTCGCTCTTCTCTCTTTCTAACTTCCTCTTGACCCCCCTTCTTCCATTATTTTCTTTTTTTGTACCTCCTTTTGCTCCAGGGACCAAACCTACATCCCGTTGCATGGACAGATTGTAAGGCAGTGGGAAATAGGCTCCAGTGTGCCCATTCACCTGCTGTTGGACACTGGGATCAGCAGATAGATTTTTAATCACAGCTTCCCCCTCAACTAAACCCCCAAACTGCAAAAAGTACAGCCCACAGCCCACACTACAGCCTCAAAAGTGAACAAAGCCAGAGGACCCTCATAAGGAAGAACAAGAGATTGAGAAAATGAAGTAAAAGCAACCCCACCTTCCCTGAAAAACAGAATTAAAGAAGGGGAGGGAAAGGGGGAGAGAGAGAAAAATCTACACAAATTAAGAAAAACCAAAAGAAGAATATGGGTCTCTTCCAGACCCCTGGGAGGGCAGATACTGAGAAAACTGACTTTGGAATGCAAACAATGAAGAGCCCCCAAAATGATTGGTCTCAAACTACAAACTAGATATCAAGACATTAATGGAGAGATTAAAAAGAATTGAGGAGAGACAAGAAGAAACTAGGAAGGAGTTGATAAATGAGATAACAGTAATAAAGAATATGATGAATAAAATAAATAAAAAACTGATAAGCATGGAAAACAGAATTAGCCAAGCAGAAGAATCTCAGAGCTTGAGGACCAAAATATAAAACTAACACAAACTGTCAAAAACAAAGAAAAGAAGCTTAAAAAGACAGAACAAAACCTTCAAGAGATGAGTGATTACTTCAAGAGAAAGCACCTAAGAGTGATTGGCCTTCCTGAAACAGAAAGAGAAACAAAGGCCACCTTGGAAAAACATTCCATGAGATTATTGAAGAAAACTTTCCTCATTTCATCAGTGATGCAAAAATTCAAACATAAGAGGTCCAGAGAACCCCTGCAAGACAGCAAATGAGAAGACCAACTGCCAGACACATAATAATTCGCCTAAACTAAGTAGGTATGAAAGAAAAAGTCCTACAGGCAGCAAGAGAAAAGACCAGATAACCTACCATGGAAGATGAATTAGAATAGCAGCGGATTTATCTACAGAAACCCTGCGGGCTAGGAGAGCTTAGAGCCCTATCTTCAAAGTTCTAAAAGATAAAAAATTTCAATCAAGAATAACCTACCCAGCCAAGCTAAGCTTCATCAGCGAGGGAGAATTAAAATCTTTCTCAGATATACAATCCCTAAGATCTTACACTACCACCAGACCACCTCTACAAGAAACACTTAAGAAAGTACTAAACACAGAAGACAAGAAAAAAAGAACAACAACATTCTTCACAAGAGTACAGGAAAAAGAGTAAAACACACACAAACCAACCCAAAAACCAAAAGAAAGACAAGAAACAAAGAGGAACAACAGCAACAACTCTGTAAGAACTTTAGGATAGGGATCAACTCTCACATTTCAATAATTAGCCTGAATGTGAATGGACTAAATGCACCATTGAAAAAACATAGAATGGCAAAATGGATAAAATATCATCAGGCAACAATATATAGCCTTCAAGAGACCCATCTCACTAGAAAGAACATGTACAGGCTCAGTGTAAGAGGATGGGAAACAAATTTTCAGACAAATGGAACACAAAAGAAAGGAGGAGTCGTGATCCTAATTTCAGACAAAATACCATTTAAGCTATCAAAAATTCAAAAAGATACAGAAGGCTACTACATAATGATAAAAGGTTCACTCCATCAACAAGAAATATCTATCCTAAACATATATGCACCCAACATAGGAGTGCCAAGTTTCATAAAGCAACTTCTAGGAAACTCAAGAAAGATATTGACTCTAACACTATCAGAGCTGGGTACTTTAATACTCCACTCACAACCATAGACAGATCATCAGGACAAAAAAAAATCAGCAACAAGATCCGGAACCTCAATGTGACTCTAGACCAAATGGACTTCATTGATACCTACAGAACACTGCACCCAACGACAACAGAATATACATTCTACTCATCACCGCATGGAATGTAGTCTAAGATTGACCACATACTTGGCCACAAATCAAACATAAACGAATTTCAAAATATCAAAATTTTGTCATGCACCTTCTCCAGAACACAGCGGAGTAAAAATAAACATCAACACCAACAAGTTTCCCCCCAAACACACAAAGACATGGACACTAAATAGCATGATGCTAAACAACTCCTGGGTCAACAATGAAATCAAAACAGAGATGAAAAGATACTTGGAAACAAATGAAAATGAAGAGACACCTTACAAAAATCACTGGGATGCCATGAAAGCTGTATTAAGAGGGGAATTCATATCTCTACAAATGCACAAGAAGAAAATGGAAGGATCACAAATTAGTAGCCTAACTAGTCACCTTAGGAAGCTGGAAAAGCAAGACCACCAAAACCCTAACTTCAGCAGAAAAATCCAGATGACCAAAATAAAAGTCCAAATCCAGGACTTAGAAGACAAAAAGATCATACAAAAAGTCAATGAAACAAAAAGCTGTTTCTTTGAAAGGATAAACAAGATCAATGGTCCCCTAGTTAGACAGATCAAGAAAAAAAGAGAAAAAGCCCAAATAAATACAATCAGAAACACAAAAGATGAAGTCACATCTGACGCTGAAGAAATACAAAAGATCATTAGAGACTACTATGCACACTTGTATGGAAACAAACGTGAAAACCTTAAGGAAATGGAAGACTTTCTGTCATCACACAACCTGCCTAGGTTGAAACAAGAAGAAATCGAGACCCTAAATAGACCAATAACAATCAAGGAAATTGACTATGTAATAAGAAAACTACCTACAAAATAATGTCCTGGACCAGATAGCTTTCCAGCAGAATTCTATTAGACATTTAAGGAGGAGGTGATACCCAATCCTACTGAAAGTATTCCAGGTGATTGAGAAAGATGGAACGCTCCCCAAATCATTTTATACAGCTAACATCACATTGATACCCAAACCAGGTAAAGACCCAACAAAGAAAGAGAACTACAGGCCAATATCTTTGATGAACATAGATGCCTAAATTCTCAACAAGATCCTAGCAAAACGGATTCAACAACACATCTCAAAATTCATCCATCATGACCAAGTAGGCTTCATCCCTGGGGCTCAAAGCTGTTTCAACATTTGCAAGGCAATAAATGTAATTAAATACATCAACAGACATCAGAACAAAAATCACATGATTGTATCATTAGATGCAGAAAAATCTTTTGATGAAATCCAGCACTCCTACTTGATAAAAACCCTCGAACATCTAGGCATACATGGAACATAACTCAAAATAGTAAAAGTCATCTACGAGATACCCACAGCTAGCATACTCCTAAACAGACAAAAATTGGAATTATTTTCCCTGAAAACTGGTACAAGACAAGGATGCCCACTCTCTCCTCTCCTGTTCAATATAGTATTGGAAGTCTTGGCTAGAGCAATCAGAAAAGAGAAGGCAATCAGGGGTATGCAAATAGGAAAAGAGGAAGTCAAGTTTTCTCTCTTTGCAGACAACATGATTGTGTACCTTGAAAACCCAAGAGAGTCTGTCAAAAGCCTCCTTGCACTAATAAAGGATTTTGGCAAAGTATCTGGGTATAAAATAAATGTGCAAAAGACAATCACATTTCTTTACACCAATAATAAACAAACAGAAACCCAAATAAAAAGCAAAATTCCATTTACAATAGCCACAAAAAAATGAAATACTTTGGCATCTTCCTAACCAGAGACGTGAAAGACCTTTACAATGAAAACTACAAAACTCTGCTCAAAGAAATCAAAGATGACACAAACAAGTGGAAAAATATCCCATGGTCATGGATTAGAAGAATCAATATTACGAAGCTGTTCATCTTACCTAAGGCAATCTACAGATTTAATGTAATACCCATCAAATTGCCAGCAACTTTCTTCTCAGAGCTAGAAAAAACAATACAGGAATTCATATGGAAACACAAATGACCAAGAATAGCCAGAACAATCCTCAGCAAAAAAAAACAAAGCAGGAGGTATCACACTACCAGACTTTCAACTTTACTATAAAGCTACAATAATCAAAGCAGTTTGGTATTGGTACAGTAACAGGCATATAGACCAGTGGAATAGAATTGATATTTCAGAAGCAAAACTTCAATTTGTCAACCAACTCATCTTCTACAAAGCCTCCACCACCTACCACTGGGGAGAGGAGAACTTATTCAGCAAACGGTGCTGGGAGAACTGGCTTAGCACATGCAGAAGATTCAAATAAGATCCCTATCTATCCCCATACACAAAAATTAACTCTAAATGTATCAGAGACCTAAATGTAAAACCTCAAACAATAAGAACCTTAGAAATTGCAGTACATAGCCTTATGGAAATTGTACCTTGCATCCAATTCCTGAACCAAACCCGAAAGGCATGGGCCATAAGAGATAAGATAGACGAGTGGGACCTCATTAAACTGACAACCTTCTGCAAAGCCAAGGAAACCAACAAGAGAGCAGGGAGACAGCCCACAGACTGGGAAAAAGTATTTGCCAACTCCACGTCTGACAAAGGCCTAACATCTTGGATCTATAAGGAACTCAAACGTGCTGAAAGGAAAAAAACAAACAACCCCATTATAAAGTAGGTAAAAGATATAAACAGACACTTCTCAAATGAAGACATCTGAGCGGTCAACAGACACCTGAATGAATGTTCAACCTCACTAATCATCAAGGAGATGCAAATTAAAACTACACTGAGATACCACCTAACTCCAGTCAGAATGGCCATTATCAATAACTCAAAAAATAACAGCTGCTGGAGAGGGTGTGGTGAAAAGGGAACACTTCTACACTGTTGGTGGGAGTGTAAACTTATTAAAAAGCCTATTCCCATTGCTGCACTTGTAGATTTCCATAGCCAGTCTTGCTCCAGGTCTCTTCAGATCTAGCTGCGTAGGGGATATTACTAGATCTGAAGCACTTCTCTGAATCTTATTGGTTCCCTTAATCATGCTGAAACTCTTGCAAATATTATTTTATTAAACTTTTCTCACTGAACCTCTTGCCACTTTAATACCAATAACGTGAAAATCTTTTATTAAACCAAGGCAGAACACTTGTTTGCAGTGTCAAAGAAAACCAAAAAAATAAAAACATAAAATAATATGAACACCTATCAAAAAGGAAGTGGCTGAATAAGCAGTGATCTTATTATGTGGTTAGTAGAAGAAAATATTTCTATATCCAATAAAACCTTCAAAAAATTAAGTGAGAAAAATAGTGTCCATGATTGAGGTCAGGAGTTTCAGACTAGCCTAGGTAACACAGCAAAAACAACAACAAAAATATTAGTCAGGCATGGTGACACATACCTGTAGTCCTAGCTTCTCAGGAGACTGAGGCAAAAGAATCACTGGAGCCCAGGAGGTCGAAGTGAGCTGTGATTGTGCCACTGCACTCCAGCCCAGGTGTCAAGGTGAGACTATGACTAGATGAAGGAGAAAAAGAAGGAGAAAGATAAGGAGAAGGAAAAGAATAAATGTAAGGAAATACAGAATGACTGTTGCTCCTAGACTTATAATGAGGTTAAGCCTTGATAAATCCATGATAAACAGAAAATAACATAAGTTGAAAACGCATTTAAGGTTCTTAACCTACTGAACACTGTAGCTTAGCTTAGCATATCTTAAATGCACTCAAAACACTTACAATAGCTTACATTTTGGGCAAAATTATTGGACATAAAGCCCATTTTATAATAACATGTTGAATAGCTCATATTCAATACTGTACTGAATGCAAAATACATAATGTTTATATGGGTACTCACCATTAATGTAAACGGTTGAAAGCATGTTGTTAAGTTGAAAAAACTTTAAGTTGAGCCATCTTAAGTCAGGGACTGTCAGTACTAAAATTAAAGCACAATGTTGTCTGAAATTTCAATTGACTTTCTTGTTATTTGAAGCTTGACAGGGATAAAAAAGACAACTAAGACTGAACTTCAGACTGAATTATAGCAGAGGTTCTAAATCAAACAGCTTTAGAAAGAGGGAAACCTAGTTGCATGCCTTACAAAGGCTGGAAACCTGTTGTCACACATGGGATTAATAAAATTTCCTTTTCATGAAAACTCAGAGCTTAACATGGCTTCAAGATGGTTGCCATAAAGTTGAGAAGTGGGATAGAGGGTACATAGAGGATAAATTGAAATGAACAGAAAGTGCTTTCAAGACTGAAAACAATGTCTAAACAAATTTCTTGGTGGTTATTTGCAGATATAATTTACTAGAATCAAATAGATTATTAAGTTCTTTCTCTTTCTCTATGTATACACACACATAAATATATGGTACAAACATATATATACACACACACATATATATATTGTAATATAAACAATATCCATACAAATTGGATGGTATGATTATATCCATACCCGTAAATATCTATAACCAATTGCAAAGGTAAAAGGCGTGCAATTTTATGATGTGCCTGGAAATAAAGATACATAAATATTTGGTAAACAACAACAAAATCTATTAATCTAGGAGGAGGTCAGTGTTTGTGTACATAGGAAAAATAGTGTTCATGGATAATTGGGATACCATAGGGACTAAATTTGGTGATATTGCTCTTTTTTCTCTAATATCCATTTTTCCTTCATTCATAATAAAAACACTAAATTATAGTTGAATATATGACTTTCTGGAATCTCAGCCTAATTTGCATACAGATGTGGCCATATTACTAAGTCTGACAAATGGGCTATAAGTAGAAGTGATATATACATCATTAGGAAAGGTTTCTTAGCAGGAAAATGTACATTCTACTCTTCCCTTCCTTCTTTCTGCTGTCTTGAATGTGAATGCAGTGGTTGCAACTTAAGCAATGATCTTTAATCACAAGATAGAAACCACATATTGAGGGTGGCAGAGCAGAAAGTGAAAATGTGTCTGGGTCATTTATGTCTGCAGAATTGTATTGAGAGGAAAAAATAAACAAATTTATTCTTATTTCAGCCATTTTTTGAGTTGGAGTCTCACTCTGTAACCCAGACTGGAGTGCAGTGGCCGCTCCTGACCACCGCAGCCTTGACCTGCTGGGCTCCGGTGATCCTTCCGCCTCAGCCTTCCAAGTAGCCGGAACTACAGGTGCGCGCTACCACGCCCGGCTAATTTTTTGATTTATTGTGGAGATGAGGGCTTACCAAGTTGCCCAGGTGGGGCTTGAACCCGCGAGCTCAGGCAATCCACTCATCTCAGCCTCCCAAGATGCGGGATTACAGGCTGAGCCACCCGGCCTGGCTCTTCAGCCATTTATATTGTAGGTTTTTTTAATTGTATGTTTCTATCACCTGCAAGTGAGTCTTGTCCTAACTATATAAGCAAGCATCATCTTGTAAACAATAATTTTAAAATAAATACATTAATATGGCTTGCATACCAGGCTATTTATTTTAACCAAGGTTATTTGAGTATTTTATTAGTCATCTTTTGCAACAATTATTCTGTTAACAAACAATCCACAAAACTCAGTCCATAAAACAACAATAATTTATTTTTACTTTGGGATGGGCTGGATCAATTGAGCTCTATCTCAGGTGGGAGGTTGTGTTTAGGTATATGTATTCATGTGTCTTCTCAATCTGGGACCTGTAATTACCTAAAGAATGTTCTACATATCATGGGAAATAATGTTCTAAGAGGCTTAGCCAAATTATACTAAAGCATTTAATTGGTTAAAACATGTCACTCGACCCAGTCCATTATCTGTAAGACTGATGTATACTTCAATACATGAAAGAATGGAGAAAAGGCAGGGCACGGTGGCTCACATCTGTAATCCCAGCACTTTAGGAGGCCAAGGTGGAAGAAATGCTTGAATTTAAGAGTTCAAGATCAACCTGAGCAAGATAGCAAAACCCTAAAAAAGAAGTAGGGAAGAATAGTTAATATTTTAAGCACTTTCTGAATGATAATACAATTTATCACAGTTTTTATGAGACATTTAATCTTTATTCTTGACCATGCATACACACACACCAGACACACAATACACATATTTCACTTGAATTTCAGTTTTTATTGGTTGAAGTATAAATTTTCTTTATTTTCAGCATCGCTATGTAGACTTAGAACTTTCTACGAACATTTAAACATGCCCAGAATTTGGCTATATTAAAATTTTTCTTCTACATATTATAATTGCCTTCAGTTATTATATTTTCTTTGCACTTAAGAGCTAAACTTCTAGATCTAGGTTAGGCAAGAAAAGTAGAATTCAATGAAGGAATAGGGGATATATCTATATCACCCTAAAAAGATAAGTGCCTTTTAAGCTCTCTTTTAAACCAAAAATCAACAAAAAAGCAACAACTGCAAAATTCTTTAACTGTGGACATGACAATGTGGTTTCCAGCACTTAAACCAAATAATGAAAGTGAGAATTCCCCCAAATCTGGAATGCTCCCCAAAAGTATAAAAGCAGAAGTTACTAAAAAACAAAAGAGTTAATGCCCAATGCAATGTACAGCTGGTTCTATTTTTAAATATTAAATAGTTTATTTCTGTATTCACTTTTATATCCATTATCTTTTTTCTGTTGATACAGTGGTACGGCTTTCATGTATACATGTCTCCAGAGTAAGAATAGACATAACTTAGATCAAATAATTCAGTTAAGTAAAAAATATGGTATAGACAATAATTTTAATACTTAAAGAAGCTACTTCCAAATGTGAAAAACTTGAATATCAAGAATTTGGATAAATAGTTTCTTAATAAAGGAGAACCAGTATTTAAAAATGTCAATAATATATACAAATGTATAGTATGGATTGAATGTAATTTTATTCAAAATTGTATAAAACTACTGAAAAGTAAACTATTGAGAATAAGCAAGACATTTAACAAATGAAATAAAAGGAGGAGATACTGCTCTGTTGAAAATCATGACTTATTATAAAGTGATAGTAGCAATAGAGTGTGCTATTGACACAAGCATAGACAAATAGTCTAATAGAACAGGATAGAAGTCCTCAAAAATGACAAATTTTATATCTGAAAATATGGGATTAAATACCAATGAGGAAGTTATGAAAATTTCAATGAATGTCATAGAGATAAATATAAGACTGAATGGAAAAATGTTTGAATCTATACTTCACAAATTATACAAAATGACTTTGCATGGCCAATAATGTGAAAAGACAGACTTTTAAAATCTTTAGACGATATGGGGGACTAGCCTATAAACACAAATTAGAAAACTTTTCTTAAACAAGTACACATGTTTAAACAAGTACTGTGGCAGATTCCTTTACATTTCCAAGTTCTTAAGTAACACTGCCTACTTAGCAGTTTTCTCAGCCTGAGATAAATCTGAATTTGGCAAAACAAAGGTCTTACATCAGTTATACATGTAATTCCCAGACAGGTCAAAACAAATAAACACAGTCACATGGGAATGAGCCTTGCTCTGCTCCCTCTGATATTACATACACCCACTGGGAACTTGAACCACCAGCTTCAAGACCTCTTTCATGCCAGTGAGGAAGGTGGGGCAAGGATAAGTTAAAGCATCACAGAAGTCTCTTACAGTGTTGAAGTCACCTATTTTTTTTTTTTGATTCAGCAGTTGTATAGTTGATGAATCCTCCAGAGTTCTGATAAAGTCTATTCTGAAGATTTTTCTATGTACTTTTGATGGCTTTCTGGAGGAAAGGGCCATCTGAGCATCTAATTTTCCATTTTTGCTAACATCACTTTGTTGTGGTTTTAACACACCTTTTTCTAAGGACTAATTTTGATCAGCGTTATTCCATTTTTTTATTAGTCATGTATGTGTTTTCTTCAGAGAATTGTCAATTCAGAGACATCACTTGTTTATAGTTTTCAATCATAATTTGCAGTTGTATATTTCTCTTACAAGCTTTTATAAAATATATGATTTATAAAAATTTTGAATATATTTTATCACAGTCTATATCTTGCACTTTCATTTTCTTGACAGTATCTGTTAAAGAATAAAAGTTTCTTATTTATATGAAGCATAAATTATTATTTTCTTCATGTCCTATTTAAGAAAACATTATTAGAGGGAGGAATCCAAGATGGCCACCTTGGATCAGGAGCAGAAGAAAATTGCCTCTCTTGCTGAGCAAGGCAGAGAGTAGGAACCCAGCTGCCAATAGACCAAGACAACCTGAACACTTTTGGATGGGTGTAGCATCCTGTACCCAGCAAATGTCTCTTTGAATACATAGAGACCAGAGATCAATGTCAGATGTGGGACTCCAGTCATCCCATCCTCCACCATACGCTAGACTCACATAGGAACTGAAGCCATGCCTAGTGAAGGAGAGTGAGTGAATTATTCTAAGACATTTTGGATCAGTTCACCCCTCCCAGCCATGTGCAAATTGTTGGTCCCATGTGGAAGTAGTCTTAATTGAGGCACACTGGTGGTCAACCAAAGAGCAAGTGGAACAAGGAACAAAATACACACCTGATCTGACACCACGACCACAGATTCCACCAGTGAAGCCTTGTGGTCATCTTTCAGACAGGAAAACCCAGCCTGCATAGTGAATCCAGATGGCACTCACTGCCAACAACTGGTAGCCATCTTCCCAAGGAGATCAGAAAGAATCACCTCCAAGTCCTGCATGCCTACAGGATAGATATTCCCCATCCCACTCCATGGCAGGAAACTTGCACTTATTCAAGAGCAGTGTGTTAATTTGAACAAGGAAGGAGTGAATGAAAAACATCTGAAGGCTTTCTTGGTGGGAAGGCCTCTTGGTTACAAACTGCAAATAGCAGATACTGGGGCCCATTCCCTCACTAGTTGTCCACAGTAAGCTAGCAGCACGGCTGAAAAGTAACTCTACTAGATTAAAAGCAGGAGAGAAAATCTACAGAAAAGAAACCTACCACAGGGTGGGGCAAGAATCAGAAGTAAATGTCCCTCCCTCTCTCTCTGAGTGACCTTTATTGAACCACAGAAAGGGCCCTAGAACAGATGGACATTGATGAACTTCAGAGCAACACAAATAAATATGAATTACACAGAGGGAAGAAAGGCCTGTCACAAATTAGAAAAAAAATCAAAGAAAAAACATAGGCAACCCTCGCAGTTCTAAAGAGACAGTGCCCAAAAGAACAGATATGAGATCACAAACAACGGAACCCACCCAGAATGACCTGCCCTAGATGACAGTCACAGAAATTAAAAGTTGGATGGCTAAAATGAACAGAGGGAACCAAGAGAAACCAGAAGCAAAACTCACTGAAATTGTACAGGAAATAAAAGTAGAGTTGGTCAATTTCCAAAAAACCTGCTCTGAAATAATGGAAATGAAGAACTTCATTCCAGAAATCAAAAACACAGTAACAAATATAGAAAGCAGGATAAACCAGGCAGAGAGAAGAATCTCAGAGCTTGAAAATTAAGATATGGTATTAACCCAGTCTGACAAAAGCATAGAGTAAAAGCTCAGAAAGAAAGAGCAAAGCTGTCTGAGAGATTTATAACTAAGTCAAGAAGCCAAATCTATACCTGACTGGTATCCCTGAAGCAGAAAGGAAAACTGAGAACACTATAAAACAAACATTCCATAGGGACATCCAAGAAAACTTCCAACATCTTGCTAGAGAAGTGAACATTCAAGTGCAAGAGATTCAGATAACTCCTGAAAGTATCATATGACCAGACTATCCCCAAAACACATAGTAATCCACCTCCACAAAGTAAACATGAAAGAAAAAACCTAAAGATAGCAGGAAAGGAAAGTCAGAATATCAACCAGGGATGACTCAGTTAGAAGGGACTGGAGTCAGATTTTTAACATTCTTAAACATAACAGTTCCCACCAAGAATTTCCTACCTTGCCAATCTAAGCTTCAATAGTGATGGAGAATTAAAATCCTTCCTAGACACTCAATACCTTAGATAATATGCCATCCCCAGATCAACCTCACAGGAGATGCTTGAGAAGGTGCTGAACACAGAAAAAAAAGAACAATTATACCTATCACAAAAGTACAGGCAAGCACAGAGTTAACAGATCATAATAATAAAAGGCTCAATCCACCAGCAAGAAATATCCATCTTAAACATATATGCATCCAACACAGGAGTACTAGGTTTTTATAAAATATCTACTAAGTAAAACAAAATAAGAGATTGATTCTCATACAATCATGGTTGGAGAGTTAAATACCACACTAACATCTTTAGACAGATCATTGCAGTGAAAAATCAGCAAGCAGATCAAAACTTCAACTCAGTGATCAAGCAAATGGATTTAGTAGACATCTACAGAACACTCCCCTCAACATCAACAGACTATACATTTTACTCATCAGCAAATGGAATGTATACCAAGATCAATTACATTCTTGGACACAAATCAAGCATGAGAAAATCTCAAAAGCTCAAATAATGCCATCTATATTTTCAGATCACAGTGATATAAAAATAAATATCAACACCAACAATATCTTTCTAAAACACACAAAGACATGGACAATAAACAACATGCTCCTGAATGACTACTTGATCAACACAGAAATCAAGGTAGGAACAAAAAGATTGAAGGAAACAAAAGCAAAGACACATTTTATCAGGACCTCTGGGATGCCATGAGACAGTGTTAAGAAGAATCATAGCATTGCATACCCACATTAAGGAAATAGAAAGATCACAAGTAAACAGCATAATTTCACACCTAAAGGAGTTGGAAAGACAGGATTATCTGAATCTTTAGCAAAAAATTTGAGATGAAATCATGAATTCAGGATATAGAAGACGAAAATATCATAGAAAGGATCAACAAGACAAAAGCTGATTTTTTCAAAGGATAAACAAGATTTATGAACTTCTGGTCAAATAGAATTTAAAAAGAGACAGAGAGAAAGTTCAAATAAACACAATTGGAAAGGAAAAGGGCAATGTTCCAAGTAACCCTGAAGAAATTAAAAGATTATCAGAGAATTTTATGAACATATATATGCAAAAAAAACCCCAAAAACCTGAAAAACTAAAGAAAATGGAGGTCTTTCTGACTTCACACCACCTCTCAAGTTTGAAAAAAGAAGAAATCAAAACTCTAAACAGACCAATAGCAGTTCAGCATATTGATTCAGTCATAAGAAATCTTCCAGCCAAAACAAGCTCCAGGCCTGATGGCTTCCCTGTTGACAAATACAAATAAGAAGCTGATACCTATCATATTGAAAGTATTCCTAGCAATCAAAAATGATGGAACTCTCCCCAACTCATTTTATGAAGCTAGGATCATACTGATATCTAAAATTGGCAAACATCCAACAAGAAAACTGAATTACAGTCCAATCTCCATGAAGAAAATAGATGCAAAAATGATCAACAAGATTCTATCCAATTGGATCTAAGTTCACACCTCAAGGATTATCCACCATGAGCAGAAGGGTTTTATTACTGGAATGCAGGTCTGGTTCAACACTGGCAAGACTATAAACTTAATTCAGCACAACAACGGAAGCAAAACCAAGAACCACATGACTATCTAATTAGATGCATAAAAAACATTCAACAAAATACAGCATCACTTCTTGATAAAAACCCTTCAGTGTGTAGGCATAGAAGGAACGTTCCTCAAAACAATAAGAGCCATCTATAATAAACCAACAGTCATCATTTTGCTCAATGGGCAGAATTTTGCTCAATGGGCAGACATTGGAAGCATTCCCCTTGGAACAGGAACAAGACAAAGATAAGAGTATCTCCTGCATTTTCTAAGGTCCTTAGAGTTTGAGGTTTTACATTTAGGTCTGTGATTCATTTAGAGTAAATTTTTGTGTATGGGAATAGGCAGGGGTCCTGTTTCAATCTTCTGGATGTGGTAAGCCATTTTTCCCAGCATCATTTACTGAATAGATTCTCCTCCCCCCAGTAGTGGGTGGTAAGGGCTTTGTCGAAGATGAGTTGGTTGAGAAATTGAGGATTTGCTTCTGGAATCTCAATTCTATTCCATTGGTCTATATGCCTGTTCTTGTACCAGTACGAGGTTGTTTTGATAATTGTAGTTTTATAATAAAGTTTAAAGTTTGGGAGTGTGATACCTCCTGCTTTTATTTATTTATTTACTTTTGCTGAGGATTGTTTCGGCTATTCTTGGTCACTTACATTTCCATATGAATTCCTGCATTGTTTTTTCTACGTCTGAGAAGAATGTCACTGGTAATTTGATGGGTATTGTGTTAAATCTATGGATTGCCTTAGATAGAATGAATATCTTAACATTGTTGATTCTTCCAATTCATGAGTATGGAATATATTTCCATTTCTTTGTGTCATCTTTGATTTCTTTTAGTCCTTTCTCTGGAATGACTATCAGAGCTGTCGTCATATTACCCTTGACATCTTGAATGTCATCAAAATGTCTTCCTTTCAATATTTTCTTTATCTTTGGATAAATAAAAAAGTAATTGGGAGCTAGATCAGTTGAGTAGGGAGGGTGTTCGAATAAAGTTATTTATCTACTGGCTAAAAACTGCCTCACAGACAGTGCTATGTGGGGCAGGTGCGTTGTCCTAATGCAAGAGCTCCTTTGGGACTATTTTGCACACACTTTTCTCATACCAAAATTTTCAGTTAAGGTTTCCCTGAGTGTTTCTCTTTCCATGTTTATTTGATCTACTATGCTTCTCACAATCAGCTGATGATTTTGATGCAAAATTTGACCATTTTTTGCAATGTTTTCATCAGTTCTGCTTATTACTGGTCATCCTGACCTCTCTTCATCAGTGATAGTTTCTTTTCCCTCACTACAACATTTAATCCATTTGTTGTCCATTGCTGTTTTCTTCATGGTGTTATCCCCATAAACTTGGACTAACATGTCCCTGATTTAACTTTCACTCTTGCCAAGTTTAACAATAAATTTAATGTTTCTTTATTTCTCTAATTAAAGCTCTGACATTCTTGCAATGGCACACACAAAAAAAACACAACAATAATGATTGCCACTCAGCCAGACACTGTCACATGCCACACAAACACAGTTGTGCAATACTGTATGAAACCTTACCGAGTTGTTTGTACAGTGCTGCCAACATGAGCACACAGTGATATGTTCCCATACTTACTTGTCAGACTGTATATTTGCACTTGAAAAGAGTGTGTATTCTAATATTCTGCTTTTATTTTTGGATGAAAACTTTATAACCATTATATAGCCCAATTTATTTGGTAGTATTTGTCAAGCCAATTGTATACTTATTTTATGTCCAATATTTATATTAACTAGTAATAAGTATAGTGTAATCTTTATTTCTCTAGATTTATCCATTTTTTTCAGTTCTATTTTTTTTGTGAAAATTAAAATATTATTATTGGGTGTATAGAAACAACATATTTTACTTACCCTTAATGAATTAACCCATTTACCATTATGAAATGACTTTCTATATTCCTTGTAAAATGATCCAATTTCAAATCTATGTCACCTCATTTTAAAATAGCTACTTTTA
Source organism: Carlito syrichta (assembly GCF_000164805.1). Classification (NCBI taxonomy): domain Eukaryota; kingdom Metazoa; phylum Chordata; class Mammalia; order Primates; family Tarsiidae; genus Carlito; species Carlito syrichta. The sequence goes on from NW_007252119.1 coordinate 172,925, forward strand.
CTTTCCCTTAAATACTGTTATAATAGCACACATTATCTTTAGTCTTTTTTTCTCTGTTTTATTTTGAATTGGTTCATCTTCAAATTCACACCAAATTAAATGTACAATGTCTGATCTACTGTTAGATTCATCTAGATATTTTTTCTTTTCAGATATTGTTTATGTTAATCCCTAGAAATTAAGTATGCACATTTTTTCTTTCTTTTTTTTTTTTTTGAGTTGGAGTCTCACTCTGTCACCCAGACTGGAGTGCAGTGGCCGCTCCGGCCACCGCAGCCTCGACCTGCTGGGCTCTGGCGATCCTTCCGCCTCAGCCTTCCAAGTAGCCGGAATTACAGGTATGCGCTACCACCCCCGGCTGATTTTTTGATTTATTGTAGAGATGAGGTCTCGCTGCCCAGGCAGGTCTTGAACCTGCAGACTCAGGCAATCCACTCACCTCAGCCTCCCAAAGGCGCGGGATTACAGGCTGAGCCACCGAGCCCGGCTGCACGTTTTTAATACAATGTTGAGTGCTTAATTTTACTTTTTAGATGTAGTCTCACTATGTCGCTCAGTCTGACTTTGAACTCATGGGCTCAAGTGATCCTTCCTCCCCCCTTCTTGAGTAGATGGAACTACACACAGAGACTACCAAGCCTGGTTTGGATAGCTGGATGCTATTACACTCTATTATTATATTTTTTCTTTCCCTTTTATGTTTTTGTGGCTTCTTTTTATGATTTTTAAAGGAACATGTCAGAAAATCCCTAGTCTAGATTTTATTTTACCACACTAGTGATGTGATTCCCTTCTGAGGCTTCTATCCAATCGCCTGTGAGTTAGGAGAAATTTCCACATTTGTGAAACACAAATTTTATACTCTTATTAGAGCTCTGCTAATTTTTCACCTGTTTCATTTCAGTGGCTCTTTCCCTGACCAAGGGTAGTTTATTAACATGAATATACTTATTGTTACACAACTGAAGACCTGAAGAGAATCTTGCATATTTTTTACTCTTTATGGATGTCTCTATACTCTCCTGTATTTCAACCCAAACTTCAGCTACTTTGGTCTCAGTCTCAGTGGGCTTTCCAATTTCTTTTCAATTCAGTAATAGTGCTGAGCCTTTTTGCATTTTTTCTATTTGAACTGTGACCTTGAAATTCTTTTCAGGTAATAAGTTACGCTAATTGTATCATTTACCTTGCTTCTTTTCTTTATCCAGATCTCATTATCCTGAGCTGCATATTCTTTAATACCTGAAAATAATTGTATCTTATAATTTGTCTTTTGTTTTAGCTGTTTACGGCAAGAAAGAAAAATCTAATCTCTATTGTTCTCAATTAATTAAGGTTTGATATTCCATTTTGTCTCCTCAATTGCTTTTTTGTATTCAACTCTCCATTTTATTTTTACAAGTGGCTCAAGGATTTGCAATATATATGTTTAATTTCTTAACTTAAAATATATCACTAATTAATATCATTTAACTTTACATCCAATGCATGAACCTTAGACAATTATTTTACTTTATATTATTATGAAATATTTATCATAGCTATATTATGTTTATATCCATATATGTATGTTTTAATCAACACAGTATTATGTTTGATTTCACATTTAACAAACTTGGAACATTATTTAAATACGATTTTATATTTACTCACATAAATAACATTTTCAGTTATCTTCATAAACTGTTCTAGATACAAGTTAATATCTGGCTTGTTTTCTTTTAAACTGAAGACTTCCTTCTATGATAATTTTTTAATTAAGACAAGATAGAAATTGATTATTTCAGTATTTATTTGATTGTGTCTCTATTTTTCTTTAAGTAAAAAAAAAAAAACTTTTTGTGGATATTGAATTGTCAGTTAACAGTCTGCCCTATCCCAATATTTTAAAAGACTTTGTTTTACTTTATTCTAATTTTTATTGTTTATTATGAGAAGTTAAGAATGTTTACTTTTATTACTTTCCTGAATACAGTGATGTTTTGTCTGTCTTTAAGATTTTCTCTTCATCTTTGGTTTTCTACCATTTGACAATACAATACCTAGGTGTGGTCATGTCTATATTTATCTTTCTTTGGATTTCTGATATTCTTATATTTATAGTTTTGTCTCTTCAACTGTGGAAAATATAGCTAGTATGTTTTCAAATACCTTTTTATTTTTCTCCTATTTCAGAGAGTCTAATTATGCATATACAATATTAAATTATCTGATATTGTTCATACTGGCATCAACTGCTTATTTCTTTCATTTTTCCCCATGCCTCAGTTTTAATTATGTCTACTATCCAGTGACTAAGTTCAAGGCTCCTTTCTTCTTTGGTGTTCTTTCTGATGTTAAGAATATCTAATGAATATCGTATTACAAATATTTTTATATTTAGTCCTATAATCCTCAATCTGTTATTTTAAAGGTCTCAATTTTATCTTTAAATCTCTCAATTCTCTATTTATTCTGTTAATTGAAGCTCATAAAGTTTTAATACATTGGCAATAGCCTGTAAAATTGCTTTATTTTATTTTGTAATTTCTTGGTTTTGATTACATCATCTTCTTTCCTCATATTATGCTTGAGTGTTTTTTCATTGTGAGCTGGATGTTGTATATAAAAGTTGTGAATATAATTTGGGGCTATAGATGATGTTCTAATTATCCCAAAACAAATTACATTTGCTGTGTCAGGCAAATAGATGTGATAGCAATACAAAACACATAAGCAGAATGATTTTAATAAGGTTTCTAGATCCTGGAAGGGCTGCTCTCTTTTTTATTCAATTTTTTTTCTGGCCCTTAACTTTCATTTTCCCCTATTACTTTGAGTCCTTTTAAATCTCTCTCCACCTTTATATTCATTCAGATGCATGTTATACAATTAGCAGGTGTCCCTAGTGGTCATTAGTCAAGGATGACATCTCAGGTAGCTTTTGTTTTATTCTAGATCTTGGTGAAAAAATAACTTTGTGGCTGTTAGCTTTTAGATGCTTTCAAATCAAAGGATATATTGACATATAAATATATGTATATGTAATGTAGATAAATATATAAGCATAAAGCTGTATTTTATCCACATTGTCTGTCTTTTTTTAAGCAGGAGGATTGTTTAAATTGCTTACTGTAACCCAAGTAAAAAGCACAATGCCATTCACAATACCCACCAAAAAAAAAAAAAAAGAAATACTTCGGGATCTTCCTAACCAGAGAAGTGGAAGACATTTACAACGAGAATTACACAACACTGTACAAAGAAATCCAAGAAGGAACAAACAAATGGAAAAATATTCCATGCTCATGGATAGGAAGAATCAACATTGTTAAGATGTCCATCCTACCAAAGGCAATCTACAGATTCAACGCAATACTCTAAAGTTACCAACAAAGCCGGGCTCAGTGGCTCAGCCAGTAATCCTGCACTTTAGGAGGCCTGAACCCGCAGGTTCAAGACCCTCCTGGGCAACTTGGCGAGACCTCATCTCTACAATAAATCAAAAAAATTAGCCAGGCATGGTAGCACGCACCTGTAGTTCTGGCTACTTGCAAGGCTGAGGCAGAAGGATCGCTGGAACCCAGCAGGTCAAGGCTGTGGTGGCCGGGAGAGTGCCACTACACTCCAGTCTGGGCGACAGAGTGAGACTCCGACTCAAAAAAAATAAAGTTACCAACATCATTCTTCTCAGACCTGGAAATGACAGTGCAGAAATTCATATGGAAACATAAACGACCACAAATAGCCAAAACAATCCCTAGCAAAAGAAACAAAGCAGAAGGTATCACACTTCCAGATCAAACTTTACTATAAGGCTACAGTAATCAAAACAGCCTGGTATTGGCACAAGAACAGGCACATAGAACAATAGAACAGGATAGAGATTCTAGAAGCAAAACCTCAGCTTCTCAACCAACTCATCTTTGTCAAAGCCTCCAACAACAAACAATGGGGAGAGGAGAACTTATTCAGTAAATGGTGCTGAGAAAACTAACTGACCACAAGCAGAAGATTGAAACAGGACCCCTACCCATCACCATACACAAAAAATTAACTGAAAAGCAAAGGAAACCATCAAGAGATCAGGGAGACAGTCAACAGAATGGGAAAAAAAATATTTACCAACTGTATATCTGACAAAGGCCTAATATCTTTGAACTCAAATGTGCCGAAAGGAAAGAAAAACAAACAGCCCCATTAAAAAGTGATCAAAAGACATGAATAGATACTTCTCAAAAGAAGATATACAGGCAGCCAACAGACACATGAAAAAGTGTTCAGCCTTAGTAATCATCAGAGAAATGCACATCAAAACCACACTGAGATACCACCTAACCCCAGAAAGAATGACTGTCATTAATAAAACAAAAAATGCCAGATGCTGGGGAGGATTCGGAGAAAGAGGAACAGTTCTACACTGCTGGTAGGAATGCAAACTAGTGCAACCTCTTTGGAAAACATTGTGGCGGTTTCTGAAAGAACTAGTAATTGACCTTCCATGAGACCCTGCAATTCCCCTACTGGGAATATACCCAGAGAAACTCAAATCATTCTACAAAAGAGATACCTGCATACACGTTTATTGCAGCACTATTCACAATAGCAAAAACATGGAACAAACCGTGCTGCCCATCAATAGTGAACTGGATAAAAAAATGTGGTACATATATACAATGTAATATTATGTAGCTATAAAGAAGGACAAATATATGGATTTGGCATCAACTTGGGTGGATTCAGTATCTATAATACCTAGTGATCTATCACAGAAACAAAGAACAGAGTTCCATATGTTCTCACTCATAAGTGGACCTTGAACAATTATCATAATACTATAAGAAAGGGATTGACAGTAGTGGAAAACTTCCAGGGAAATGGAGGTGGGATTAGCAGTAGTGGGAAACTACCAGGAGAGGGAGGGTCACACCTCATCAAGGGTACCTGCATAATGAACATTTGTATACCTAATCCTTAGTTGTAATCCACATCTTTAAAGTTTTATATATATATTTATATTCATGAATATTATTTATTAAAGCACCATAAGTTTGATGTCTTTTTAAAATTTGTATATAAATGTATTGAAATTCTCTCTGGTAAGTATTCTAATTACTTCTGTTTTACTGATGTGCATCTTGATAGTCAGTTTTCATGGTTTTCCAAAGATCTTAAGGCTAGAAAATGATAGAGCCGAGAACTAAACCATGGCAAGACTAGTCATGATAGTCTTTGGAAGATTATCACTGTCATACTTATGCTCTGTTCTTTAACATTCACATGGTTCACTATCCTGAGTGTGTGTGTGTGTGTGTGTGTGTGTGTGTGTGTGTGTGTGTGTGTGTAATTATAATATCAGTATTGGTGCCAAATAAATTAGTTTTTTAAATCAGTCTTCCCCTCATCTGCTTGCTAGGCAAACTTCATAAAATTACCTAATCTTCAATGTCTCAGTATTTTCATCTGCTCTCTGGTTGTAATTTTAGCAGTTGCTTCAAGGAGTCATGGTGAGAATTAAAATATTTAAGTGATTTGGATATTTATCATTGCAACTGACATTTAGTAAACTTTTGATAAAAGCTATTTTTAAAAGTGTGAATTATTATGTAAGTAGTATTCAGTCTTATAAATAATTTTCTTCATTTTTTGTTGATAAGAAAGGAACAACAGGCTAATTGTTCTCCTAAAGATTTAAATAATTAAATTAAACATTCTCAATTTACTTTTTTGTATTACATTGTGCAATTTTGTGAGTCATAGAATTAGAAAACCTTTTATAGCCAAGACAATTGTTATGCTTGTCAGAATCATGTGGATAATAGCTTTAAATGTTTACTTAAAATTATTCACATAGAGAATGATCTTGTCATTATTTAATGCATATTTAGAAATTATGTAAAAAATACTGTTTGTTTCTCATTCTGCATCATTGAAAGTACTATCTTGACTCTGCCAACCTTTCCCCACAATCAGAATTCTTGTCGGTTAACTCTTTATCTGGAAGAATTGGCAGGCATTGTTCAAGTTTCTAAAAACATGTATTTGAAGTAAAGAAGAACAATTTAAAACAGTATAACATCTGACAGCTTAAAAACATAAAGAGAAGACTGGAAGACTGACACAAATGAGTTAAAAACACAAAACACCAGTGTTGCATAAAACACAAAAAGAAAGAAAAAATAAGAGAAACAAATGGAGATTATGTCATATGGATGGGGTAAATTGTAAGACAAAAGGAAGTGAGAAGATAGAAGTAGAGCAAAAACATTATTTGCAAAATAGGAATATTAGCTCATTTACCTATATAAAATAAACTCAGTAATGGTAGCTAGTTATTTATAGTTTATTTTTAATATTTTTCACTTTTAACAATAAAATTTAAAAGAAAGTTCAGTGGCTCATGCTTGTAATCACAGCACATTGGCAGTCTAAGCCAGGAGGATCGCTCAAGACCAGTTCAAATCCAGCCTGAGAAACATAGTAAGACCGTATCTCTACAAAAAATAGAAAAATTAGGAGGATATAGTGGTACATACCTGGCATCCCGCTACTCTGGAAGCTAAGGTGGAAGGATTACCTGAGCTCAGGGTGTCAAGGTTGTATTGAGCCATGATCATGCCACTGCACTTCAGCCTGGACGACAGAGTGAGACTCTGATTCAAAAATAAATAAATAAGTGAGTAAAATAAATAAAAAGACAAAATATTAAACCAATGTGAAATATGAATTAAATATTTGTAATACTCATGGTATCAGAAGGGTATCAAATTTTCACATTCTCTATATTTATATTCTATGATAATATATCTCATCCATCTGTAGAGCTTAAATTTCACAAGCTTATGATAGCTATCACCATGGGGAATTTAAGAATGAATTCTGGAAGATGCTGGTCTGAAGACGTCAAGAAATGACTTGTATAGGAGTGGAAAACAGGCTTAAAAAAGACTAGACTGAGAGCATACGCAATGCTTAGAGCTATATGTGGAAATGCAAACATTCCTAGATATAAATGGAAAAGTAAAATTGTTAATAATATAGACTCATATTTAGAGGAATGTATTTCCAAACTATGGTCATGTTAGGCAATAAGCGAGTAATAATAGTAAATAACTTATTTATTGCTTACATTGCATTTTGCTATATTATTTTCTTGTAGTAAGACATATAATTCAGCAATGCTATAGAGTAGTCCTCCTTTATTGGCAAGGATACATTCCAAGATCACCAGTGGATGCCTGAAATCCCATGAATAGTAACCAAACCCAATTGTTGTCAGTCAAAACATGTATCTTTCCATGTTTTTCACACACAAATTTAATGCCTTTTTCATCTTAACTAAGAGCTTATCATGCACTGTTGTAAGTTTTGCAATTTGAAGTGCAATAAAAAAACCAGCACAAATTAATTTTTTTCTTAACAATTTCACAGATTTGTTGTCACTGTAGATCATAGCAACCCCTCCCTCCCTACACACACACACACACACACACACACACACACACACACACACTCTTTACCAAGTCAAGATTTTTTCTATTTCACCTAAATGAAACACTTTATGGCTTTTCTTTGGCATACCCAAATTGCTGCCACAACTACTCTGGTGCTTTGGGGCCACCATTAAATAAAATAAAGGTTACTTGGACACAAGCACTGCAAAACTTTCACAATCAATGTGATAAATGAGATGGTTACTAGGGTAGTTTGTACATTCTGGTTTTGATGGACAAAGAGATGATTTGCATTCCAGATGAGACAGCATGAGATTTCTTCATAATACTCAGAATGGGATGCAATTTAAAAGGTATAGATTGTCTAATTTTAGAATTTGAAGAAACAATGGCTCCCAGCTTTTCACATTTGAAAAAGGAAATGCATATAGTAATGTAAGTTTAACAAACTTCAATTAGGATACATTCAAAGACATCCACAATGAGGCATGCAATCAAACTGTCAGAAGTCACAAAGAGAATCTTAAATACAGCAAGAGAAAAGTGACTTGCTATGTAAAAAGAAGCTCCCGTAAGATTATCAACAAACATCTCAACGGAAAAAGTTTAGGCCAGAAGAGAATGTGATGATATATTCAAAGAGTTGCGGTGTGTGTGGGGGGGAGGGGACGCGGGGTTGGGGATGGGGGGCTGGTGCCAACCAAGAAAATTGGCAAAATTGTCTTTCAATATTTTCTCAAATAAATAAAAAATGAGGAAATTAATCACCAATATATCTATTTTATAAGAAATATTAAAGCGAGTTCTTCAAGTTGAAATGAGACAGCAATACAAAAGGAAACACAAAGCTCTTGTATAAAGGTAAGTATAGAGTCAAAAATAGCATCCTGTGGTAATGTAATATCAGTGTGTAAATGACTGCTAACTCATATAGAATTTTAAATACAAAGGCATAAAATAACTATAAATCTTTGTATATAGGTGCACAGTGGAAATGGATGCAATTTATAACATTAGTAATGCAAGATAGAAGGACAGAGATATTGAGGACTACAAGTTTTGTATACAATTGAAGCTGTTATCAGCTTAATATAGATTTTTGTAATTTAAAATGTTTTTTGTAAGTCCTATGGTAACCCAAAAAGATTTATAGACAATATACAAAAGGAAACAAGAAAAGAAAAATGTGGCACAAAAATTCCAAACCAAATCAAAACCAAACAAAAACTGAAAGCCAAGGAAAGATAGCAAAAAAGGAATAAGAGACAACATAGTTAAAAAATATATAGAACACAATTACCAAGATGGCAATAATAATTTCTTCCCTACCAGTAATTTATTTAAATATATATGAATTAAACTCTCCAATTGACATAGATTGGTTGAATGTATAAGAAAATCAAGATTCACCTACATGCTATTAAAAGAGACTCACTTTTTTTGCTTATTATAGATTTCTGGGGTACACGTCAGGATTAGCTACACAAGTATCCTGCATGCCTGTGAAGTTTGGACCTCCACTGGCTCTCACTTCCCCTGGTTTAGGTCCAAGTACCCTTTGCGATGCTGCACTTTAAATTTAAGGTAACACATTGGTTAAAAATAAAAAAAGATAGAAAAAAGGTATTTTGCACAATGGTAACCAAAGTGAGACAGGGAAATCATATTTACATCATACAAACTAAACTTTGTGTCAAAATTGTCACAAGAGAAAATGAAGGACATCATATAATGTCAAAAGGGCAAATTCACCAATTATAAGTATCTATAAGCCAAACAACAGCACCCAAATATATGAAGTGAACACTGACAGAAATGGAAGGAGAAATAGGAACAAACAAATTAAAAGATAGTTCTACATATAAAAATCAATCAATGACAATGTAAAATGTAGTATAGACTTCATAGATAATGAGAAAGCTTGTTTTCATACACTAGCAATCTGATTGGGAATCCTGTGCTCTTAGCAATCACATTATATTTTCTCCATATTTTTATAAATGGCAAATTAAAGCAGCTATGATGTATAATTCTGTACAATTTGTAGATATTCTCAGGAAACTTCCCTATTATTGGGTGGGATTTTTGCATAAGTTTCTGTTTATTACTTCTGATATTTTTTGGTTCTTATTAGTACAGCTGAAAATCTCCATCCATTGTTTCTGTTCATTCAATCGCTTCACTTTTCAGTGTTTTTCCCCAAAATATTAGATATTTTTATTATTAATAAAACAATTTCTCAAATTTTTTTAATACATTAATTATGGTGCCTACACAAGGCAATTTTTAGAGTTACTTATTTTGAAAAATAGTTGAATATGTTTTCTTCATGCATACATTTCTATATTCCATACTGACATGACAAAGTCTGAAAAATAGTCATGTGCCACATAACAACATTTATTCAATGACAAACCACAAATGTAACAGTGGTTCCATAAGATTTAGTAACACAGTTTTACTATACCTTTTCTGTTTAGATATTCAAACACATAGCAGTGTATTTGCCTTCCATATTTGTATAGAAACTTGCTGTGCAGGTTTGTTGCTCAGGAGCAATAGGCAATATTATATAGCCTAGATATGTAGTAGGTTATACCACCTACGTTGGTGTAAATACGCTCTGTGATGTTCATACGATGACAAAATCACCTAACGACACAGTCTCAGAATATCATCTTGTAATTAAGTGACACATAACTGTACTACAGTAAAACAGCTCTATACCTGTATGACTCCATTTCCAGGTGAAGGAAAGCCAGCTGAAAACAGTTTAAGTATTAAACATTAAGAATGCTTTATTGACTAACTGTGGCATAATAAGAAATATATTTGGTCTTTGTCCTGATTCTTGACACAGAATTTCTACAATAACTTGGAATTTTTTTTTAGTGATAGGAGAATTTTGTGGTCTAATGTGATGACTTTTGGTGGGCTTCTTGATATGTTCAAGATGGAGTCTTATCCTAAAAAACAATACCTTAATTAGAATTCTGGCACTTTCAACTCTATCTCACAACCTCTGGGAAGGAAAGAGGAACTGATGATTGAGTTAATAATCAATCATATCTGCACAATGAATCTTCAATAAAGAAAACCCTACCTTAAAAGAATCCAGAAAATTTTGAGTAGGTGAACACAGTGGGGTGCTAAAAGGGTGTCATGGAAACTCTGTGTACCCTCACCACAATACCTTGCCCCAGACATATCTTCACCTTGAAGTGTTATCCTTAATTAATTAACCATTAAGCACAACTGGAGTGGTTTTCTGGGTTCTGTGAATCATTTCAGCAAATTAACAAAAAACTTGAGAAGCAGGTCATTGAAACCCCTGATTTATAGCCAGTCAATTATAAGTACAGGGTGGTCCAGGACTTTAAGCTGGTATCTAACATGCGGGAAATCTTAACATGTGGGATCTGATACTAATTCTCACAGTGGAATATAATTTTTGGACATTCAGTTATTGTCTGGAGAATTAGATAATTGGTTGTTGGTGTCAGAAAACATCACACATAACTAAAAAATCTTAGAAGTAGAATTTATTTAGGCAAAGCTTGACTATGGGTTTCTACAGTTTCAAAAATAATTCAGTTTCTTACTATGTTTCTATTCTGTTATTTGCAGTTCAGTTAGCTTTTTTTAAAAATCAGTTTCAATTTACTTTTCTCCCAAACGTGGTTTTGTATGTGGCTCTGAACTCGTCCCTTTAAGTATAGAAATGACTGCAACAATTTTAGAATTTCTATTCTCACACGACCTTATTGAGGAAAGATGAGAGTAGGACTTTTCTAACAGTTGTAAAAAGAAAGCAAGCTTCTCTTTTCAGAAATTTCTGGAAAGTTTTCTTCTTTCACTAAATCTTATTGTGTTACTTGTCTTCTCTGAATCAAACACTGTGGCCAGACAAGTTAGATATATGTTTGCCACAAGACTGAAAATGAAAAGAAAGTTCTATCTTAAAGCAAAATCTGGGTTCTGTTACCATAAAAATGGAAATAAATGATGATCAGCAAAAAGAACAAATAGCCCACCAAACTTAATATACTAAAATTGACTTAAATATTAATCATATTTTAAGTATTAATTTAATATTAGATTAAAATTTAAGAAATACTTTATAAAACCGTATCAAGAGATAAAGGCCACTTAAATTTCCAATAGTAGTGCAAAATATTACACATGATAACTTTTCATTTACACAATAGCATAGTTGTACTTATCTTATGTCCTATAAACACTTGTACTTTTCTTGCTTACTCTGTTGTTTATTTCATTTTAATGTATTACCTAATTATATTTCTTCTGTCAATTAACTATGTATATTAATGTTCATTAACAATTTTCCTGTGGATGTTGAAGACTTCGGTTTTTTCCCTTTGGTAAGTTCTATTTTGTCCTTTTGTGGTAGTTGGGCATAATAATTTTTTTCATTTTCTATATTTTATAAATGACAAAATACAAAATATTCATTGTAAAAACAAAAGTGTCCAAGGCCATTTACAGAAAAAAGCTAATAATCTCACTTTCTTACCTATAGTTGCAGCTGAGGAAACAAATGACAGTATTCTGATATAAAGCCTTTCATAAATGTCTAAAATTTTATAAAATATTTACAAATATTGCCACATATATAGGATATTTTTTAATGTGTCTTTTAGATTTGAAGATCACATTGGTTTAGAACAGGTGTCAACAAAAATTTCCTATAAAAGTCTAAAATATTTCAGGCTTTGTAGGTCATATGGTTTCTACCACAACTACTCAATTCTGCCATTATAGTCTGAGGGCAGTCATGGGCAACACGTAAGGAAAGATTCTGATGTTATCTTAAAGAATTTTATTTCAAAATCATTTGGGGAATTCTATACAACCCACAAGCTGTGGTTTCCAACTCTTGCTTTAGAAACATTTAAAAAATTTTAATTGTGTACCTTGAGAATCTCTGCAGGTAAACAATCAATGAAATACTTTAAAATAATTACATAATATACCATGGTATCGCTTGGTAACTTTATACTGTGTAAATTTGGCTAAAATAAAACTATGTTTTCTAGAATTCCCTTCTCTTATATTTTTGGTTTGTCACAGGAGAGTCTTTCATTAGATTAAGAAGGTAGAAATTATGTAGTAGTCATTTTGACCCTTTAAAAGTTGCTATACGGCAAACACGGGAGTAACTCTCATGTTGTTATCTTCTGGCTCATCTTGAATCAGGTTAATGACTGGACCTGTAGTTTATTTAGTTTTTATTAGACTACATGCTTTTAGCTTTTACGAAGGGTAGAACTAGTCTGAGTGCATCTTTGTGTGGTCACTTATCACTACATTCTGCAGTTCATCTGCATCACAATGACTCAATGCAATGAGAGACAAATATGTTCTAATCTGTCTTTGTAGGCTCTTGTTTGTCCTTGTTTTCCTCCATTTTACATTCATCTCTTTTTCCTGACTTCAATTCCTGCTGACTTCAGTTCCAGTATCAGATCTTGAAACAATAGACTTATATAATTTGATTGTGTAAAGTCTAAGCCCTATGATAAATTATTTTTATGTTCATTATTATTATATTTATTTCAATATCTTTAAGGGATACAAATAGGTTTTGGTTACATAGTTGTATTGTATAGTGGCAAAGTCGTCTGGGCTTTAGGTGTACCTACCACCTTCACCGGTGCACATTATACCTGAAAGGTAATACTTTTTCCCTTCACTCCTTCTCCCATCCCTCTTCTGTGTCTCCAATGTCCATTATGTAACTTTCTTTGCCTTTGCAGATTCTGAGTTTAGCTGTCACTTATAAGTAAAAGCATGTGGTGTTTGGGTTTTTGTTCCTTAGTCCATTTAGGATGATGTTCTCCAATTCCAACCAAGTTACTGTAAAATACATTATTTCATTCTTTGTGATGGCTGAATAGAACTCCATAATGCATATATGCCACATTTTCATCATCTACTGATCAGTTGATGGGCACTTAGATTGAATCCACATCTTTGCAATTGTGAATTGTGCTGCAATAAACATGCGAGCGTAGGTGTCTTTCTTATATAACAACTTCTGTTCATTATGGTAGATTTCTAGTAGTGGAATTGCTGGATCAAATGGTAGATCTACTTTTAGTTCTTTGAGTAATCTCCACACTGCTTTCCATATAAGTTGGACTAATTTACACTCCTACCAACTGTGCATAAGTGTTTATTTTTGCCGCATCCACTCCAGCATCTATTTTTTTTTTTTTAATAACGGCCATTCTGACTGGTGTAAAATGGTATCTTATTTTGGTTTTAATTTGCATTTCCCTGATGATGAGCAATGTTGAGCATTTTTTTCATATGTTTGTTGGCCTTTCAGAGATATCTGATCATGTTGATTATCCACTTTTCAATGGGGTTATTTGTTTTTTTCTTGCTGATTTGTTTGAGTTTTTTGTAGATTCTGAATATTAGTCTTTGTCAGATAGATAGATAGTTTGTGACTATCTTCTCTCAATCTGTAGGTTGCTACTTGCTCTGTTGATTATTTCTTTTGCTGAGCAGAAGTTTTTTTAGTTCAATTAATTCCTGCTTATTTATCTTTGTTTTACTGGCATTTGTTTTAGGGATTTTAGCCATAAATTCTTTGCCTTAGGCTGATGTCCATAAGAGTTTTAGTTAGATTTTCTTCTGGAAATTTTATGGTTTCATGTATGACATTTAAGTCTTTAATTCATCTTGTGTTAATTTTTGCATGTGGTGATAGATAGGGATAAAGTTTTATATTTCTGCATGTAGCTATCCAATTTTCCAAGCATAATTTGTTGAATAGAGTGTCCTTTCCCCAATGTATATTTTTGTCTGCTTTGTCAAAGATCAGTTGGTTGTAGGTATTTGGGATTATTTCTGAATTCTCTACTATGTTCCATTGGTTCATTTGTCTGGTCTTATACCAATACTATGCTTCTTTGGTTACTATAGTCTTGTAGTAGAATTTGAAGTCAGGTAATGTGATGCCTTCAGATCTTTTCTTTTTATTCTTTCTGCTTTTGTTTTTCTTTTTTGGGGGGAGGCTGCTTTGATCATTCTGGCTTTTTTTTTTTTTTTTGGTTCTGTTTGAATTTTAGAATTGTTTCTAAATCTGTGAAAAAGATGGGCTATTTGGTAGGGATGCATTGAACCCTTTGATTACTTTGGATAATACGGTCATTTTAACAATGTTGATTCTTCCAATCCATGAGTCTGGGATGTTTCTCCATTTGTTTGTGTCCCCTACAATCTCATCATTATTTTGCTGTTTTCTTTGTAGAGATCTTTCACCTCCTTTTAAGTGTATTCCTAGGTATTTTTGCTTTTTGGTTGCTATTGTAAATGGAATTGATTTCTTGATTTGATTCTCTGTTTGGTCAGTGTTGGTGTATAACAATGCTGCCTATTTAAGTCTGTGCATTTTGTATCCTGAAACTTTACCAAATTCATTTATCAAGTACAGGAATCTTTTGGAAAAGTCTTTAGGATTCTTTAGGTATAAGATTGTATCATCAGCTTACAGAGATAGTTTGATATCCTCTTTTCCAATTTAGATACACTTTCTTTCTTTCTTTTGTCTGATTGCTCTAGCAAAGACTTTCAGTATTATGTTGAACAGGAGTGGTGAAAGTGGACATCCTTCCCTTTTTCCAGTTCTGAGGGGGAGTGCATTCAACTCTTTTCTATTCAGGACGACATTGTCTGTGGCTTTGTTGTATACAGCTTTTATAATTTTGAGGAATGTTCCTTCTATGCCTATTTTGCTGAGAGTGTTTATCATGAAGAGATGCTGGATTTTATCAAATGCTTTTACTGTGTCTATTCAAATAATCATATGATTTTTCTTCTTAATTCTGTTTATGTAGTGGATCACATTTATTGATTTGTGTATGCTGAACCACCCTTGAATCCTTGGGATAAAACTCATTTGGTTGTGTTGAATTATTTTTAATATGTGCTGTTGAATTTCGTTTGCTAATATTTTGTTGAAAATTTTTGAGTCTGTGTTCATAAGGGGTATTGGTCTTTAGTTTTCTATTTTTGTTACATCTTTTCCTGGCTTTGCTATCGGAGTGGTACTGGCTTTGTAGAGTTAGTTAGGGAGAATTCCTTCTTCTTTAATCTTATGGAATAGCTTCAATAAAATTGGTATTAGCTCTTTTCTGAAAGTCTTGTAGAATTCAACTGTCAGTCTATTAGGTCCTGGACTTTTTTGTTGTTGGGAGACTTTCAATTAATATTTTAATCTTGCTACTCGTTAATGATCTGTTCAGGGTTTCTATATCTTCCTGATTCATGTTGGGGGCTGTATGTTCCCAAGAATTTATTCATTTTCTTTAGATTGTCTCGTTTGTTTGTGTAGAGGTGTTCATAATAATCTCCAGTGATCTTTTGAATGTCCATTTTATCAGTTGTAATGATTCCATTTTAATTTCTGAGTGAGCTAATTTGAATATTCTTTTTTGTTTCTTAATCTATAAACATTACCTGATATGATTTGAATTTTTAAAAAATTATTGAGACTTGATTTGTGACCAATCATATGATCTATCTTTGAAGAATTTTTCATTTATGCCCTGAATAGTTTATTTGTTTGTCTGTTTGTTTGTTTATGTTGGTCTTCAACTTTCTCTTGAAAATCACTGATCAATTTTGTAATCAACCTTTTGAATTCTACCTCTTTCCCACTACTTCTGAATGCTGCTGGTGCTCTATGGCATGATCCAGGTGGGAGTCTGGCCAGTCTCAAATTCTATATTTTATATCACAAATAGTAGTTCTGCTTTCCTAAAGGAATCTTAACAGAAACAAATGAATATTCCATATTTTAGTCAACTCTTCTTCTAGTGTGGGATATTAAGACAGTATATTGTTTTCCACTGCAAACAATACTTCAACTATCAATAGTACATTTGTATCTTTAAATTTCTGTGTTTTATTTTCGTAAGTTCACAAAAGTGAAATCACTAGGTAAAAGTTAGGTGCAGTTTTAATTTTCATAGCAATTTGTCAAATTATTTTTAAAGACTATTTTTAGAGCAATTTTAGGTTCACAGTAAAAATTACAGACTGATACAGAGATATCCCTTATATCCCATTGCTCCCACATGCATAGTTTCTCCCACTGAAGATATACATTTGCAACCATTGGTGAACCTACACTGACACATAATTATCACCCATATTATTTTTAAAAATATGATACTTTGCATTTGTTTTAGGCAGAATTCTAAAGTTGTCTTCCCAGAGTCTGTCCTCTAGTTATTTTATCAAACACTAATTTAGGTACTGACTTTTCAGAGGAAATTAATGTTGCTCATTAGGAAACATTAATATGCTAAGATCAATCTAGAATATTTGAATGCACCCAGTGTAATCACTGTTAAAGAAAAAATATATTCTGACACTTGTCAAAGACAGTAAGTAAGACTATTTAAGAATATGGCAATGGAGATCAAGACTACTGCAAGAAGAGAGAGAGTTTGAACTGTTACAAATACACCAAAGATGGCTAGGGTTTTATAAGAAAAAATGTATTGCAAAATACCATAGCAAATATATATATATATATATATATATATATATATATATATATATATAAATATTAGCCGGGAGTGGTAATATATATATATGATGTTTGTGAATGGAACTTGATTAAATGTCAAAAGTAGAGATATTTTTTTTTTTTAGTCAGAATCTCACTCTTTTGCCCCAGGCTGGAGTGCAGTGACACGTTTTACGGCCACTGCAGCCTCAACCAGCTGGACTCAGGTGATCCTTCCACCTCAGCCTTTCAAGTAGCTGGAACAATAGGTGCGCACTACCACTCCCAGCTAATATTTTGATTTATTCTAGAGAAGAGGTCTCACCAAATTGCCGAAGCTGGTCTCAAACCCCTGAGTTCAAGTAACTCTCTTATCCAAAGTGCTGGTATTACAGGGTTGAGCCACTATGAGAGATATTCTTGATGAACTGATTTAGCAGGATTCTTGGCTAAAATCAAGCTTCACAGGCTGGGGTTGAGGCTTTGTGAAGAAGGCTCAGAGGAGTCTGACTTAAGTTTTTTAATAAATAAGCTACATGGGACCTTAAATGTAGAAAAGTAAGGAACAAAAGTTAGACAGATATGATAGAAACCAGAAAGTAAAGAAGAGATAATTTAGAAAGTAAGATCAGTGAGTTTTTAAGGATGAGAAATATTCTATCTGCTAATGCTGGCTTTGAAGATGAAAGAAGGAGGCTATGAGTCAAGGAAGTTGAGAGACTTCTAGCAAGAAAATAAGAACTTCAGTCCAACAACCTCAAAGGAATTTAATTTTGTCTACAACCTGAATGAGTTAGGAGGGATTCTTATTCATCCACAAACCTCCAAAAGGGGAGACAGTGCTGCCAACACCTTGATTTTGACTTCATGAGACTTGAAGCAGGGAATCAGCCTGAGCCCAGTAGACTTCTGACATGCAGAATTGTATGATGATACATTTGCATAGTTTTAAACCTCTACATTTGTGATAATTTTTTACTGAGGTGACAGACAAGTGATGCAATATTCTCATCAGAAATCAACAAAACTATTTAATTGTATATCTTAATGGGGTGATTTGTATGTTGTGTGAATTATATTTTTTAAATTAATTAATTAATTAATTAATTAATTTATTTATTTATTTTGAGTTGGAGTCTCACTCTGTCGCCCAGACTGGAGTGCAGTGGCCGCTCCCGGCCACCGCAGCCTCGACTTGCTGGGCTCCAGGGATCCTTCCGCCTCAGCCTTCCAAGTAGCCGGAATTACAGGCATGTGCTACCACGCCCGGCTGATTTTTTTATTTATTGTAGAGACAAGGTCTTGCTGCCCACGCAGGTCTCGAACCCGCGGGCTCAGGCAATCCACTCACCTCAGCCTCCCAAAGGCATGGGATTACAGGCTGAGTCACCGAGCCCGGCTGTGAATTATATTTTTAAAAAGCTATCAAAACTAAGTCCTCTTATCCTGCATCTTTGCCAGTATTGGATGAAGTAAATGTAATTTTTGCATACTTTCACAGATCTGATGGGTGAAAACTGAATTTACTTAAAATTTATTGACATCTAGTTAAGTTGACTACCTTTTCATATGTTACAGCAATTAGCATTTCCTCTTCTTGAATTTGATAATTCTCATTGGCACATTTTTCTATTGTGTGATTTTTTTTACATTTATTAATTGTTCTAGGTTTGTGTTTAATTATAACACTTTTACAGTCATATATTATAAATATTTCATTCAATATATTTTTTTTAATTATGTTTATGATTACTTGTTCTGTATGCTGTTACTTTTAAGTTTAAGCTTTTAAAAATCTATTTATGACTTTTCCATTATGTTTTTGTTCATATTCTGATGTTAACAAGGTCTCACTCATTTTTCAGTTACAAAACGTGTTCATAAAATTCATTTAAAATTGTATGTAAGGAATTATTTTCTATTTTACACAATTTAAACTTGATATATTTTATATGCTGTAATGAAGGATTATACACCTTGTTTTTTTTAAGAAAAGTATCAATTAGGCTTTATTACTACTAAATAAATTATTTTTTATTAATGTATTCAAAGTAAAATGCATTTGTCATAAATGAGGTTTCCATAAATAAATTTATTTATGAATTATTTATGTTGCTTCTTGGTTATGCATTTCCATTATTGCATCAAATACAAATTATGTTGGTTAGTATGACTTTATTGTAATGTTCAATATTTTATAAAGCACATCTTTCTCACTATTATTTTTGTTAATTAGTAGATTATTGTGGGAGAAGTTTTGGATTTACAGAAAAACTGAGCTGAAAGGACAGAGAGTTCACATATACTGCCTCACTCGTGCTCCCATCCAGTTTTCTTATTTGTTAATGTTTTGCAGTACTGTAGTAACTTTGTTACAACTGATTACCAATATTTATACATTATTATTAACTAAATCTATAGTTTACATTAGCATTAATTCTTTGTGTTGTACATTCTATGTGTTCTTGAAAAGTGTGTAATGACATGTGCCCACCATTACAGCATTATCAGAATATTTTCACTGCCCTACAAATTCCTTGTGCTCCATGTATTCATCACTCCCTCTCACCAAACCCCTGGAAACTATTGTTTTTTCTATTCTTCTCATAGTTTTGCCTTTTCTAGGATGTCATAAAGTTAAAATCATGCAGTCAATAGCCTTTTTAGATTGGCTTATTTCAATAGCAAAAGCACCTACATTTCTTCCAATTCATCTTTTCATTGCTTGATGGCTCATTTATTTTTAGTGCTGAATAATATTCCATTGCATAGATGTATCACAGTTTGTTTATCAATTCACCTATTGAAGAACATCTTGTTTGATTCCAAATTTTGACAATTATAAATAAAGCTATTATAAACATTCATGTGCAAAGGCTTTTAAATGTAAGTGTTCTTGTGTGTGTATGTAGTCTATAATGAGAAAAAAAGAGTCTACTACCCAGACATCACTGAATCTTTTTTATTTTATTTTTTATTATTTATTTATTTATTATGGAGTTGTGGGGTACAAGTCAATATTTGCTACATAAGTAGGCTACATGCAGGTGAAATTTGGGCTTCTAGGTGGCCTGTACTTCCCCTGGTAGTAGACCAGGTACCCTTTGTGTTGTCGCATGCCTCCCATCCTTTTCTCTCCCTCACTGCCCTAGCAGTGCCCAGCAAATCCCGATCTCATCCTTGTGCTAATGTGACTAGTGTTCAGGGCTCGCTTATGAGTGAGAATGTGTGATATTCAGTTCTTTATTACTGCTATAGTTCACTTAATGTAATGGTTTCCAACTGCATCCAAGTTGTTGTGAAGTTCATACAAACAGTCAACAGGCACATGAAAATATGCTTAGCCTCACTAATTATCAAAGAAATACAAATCAAAACTGCAATGAGATAACACCTAACTCCAGTACGGATGGCTATCATTAATAAGTCAAAAACAACAGGTGCAGGAATGGCTTGAGAGAAAGGGAAATGCTTCTACACAGTGGGTCGAAATGTAAGCTAGTTCAACCTCTGTGGAAAGCAGTGTGGTGATTTCTATAAGAACTAAAAACAGACAATACAGGAACCCCTCTCCTGGGAATATTCCTGGAGGAACATAAGTCGCTTTACCAAAAAGACACCTGCACATGCATGTTTATTGCCACACTATTCAATATAGCAAAAACATGGAACCAATCCTGTTGCCCATTGAAAGCGGACTGGATACAGAAATTGTGGTGCCGGGCTCCGTGGCCCAGTCTGTAATCCCTGTGCTTTGGGAGGCCGAGGTGAGTGGATTGCCTGAGCCTGTGGGTTTGAGACTCCCCTGGGCAACTTGGCGAGGCCTCGTCTCTACAATAAATCAAAAAAATTAGCCGGGCGTGGTAGTGCGCCTGTAGTTCCAGCTACTTGGAAGACTGAGGTGGAAGGATCACCAGAGCCCAGCAGGTCGAGGCTGCGGTGGCCGAGAGCAGCCAATGCACTCCAGTCTGGGTGACAGAGTGAGACTCCAACTCAAAGAAAAAGAAAAAGAAACTGTGGTACATATACATGATGGAGTATTGCACAGTTAAAAAGAAGAATAAAATCATGATGTAAGTTTTCAACTCATCTGAGTAAACACTGAGTAGTGTGATTCCTGGATCATGTAAGATTATATTAAATTTTGAAGGAAGCTAATAAATTGTCTTCCAAAGTGGCTGAGCCAGTCATTGGCATTCCCACCAACAATGGGAGAAATACTCTATTGCTCCACATCTTTGTCAAAATTTGTTGCTATCAGTGTTTTGAATTGATTAACCATGCTGATGGTTGTGTAGTGATATCTCATTGCTGATTTAGTTTGCAATTACCTGGTGACTTGTGAGACTGTGCATCTTTTTATATACTTATTTACCATCTGTATACCTTCTTTATTGAGTGATTCCTCAAATCTTATGTCTATTTTTAATTGGATTTTGAGGTTATTTTACTGTTGTGCATTTTATATATGTTTAGTACCTGTCTTTATCAGATATATGTATTGTAACTATTTTTTCCAGGTTGTAGCTTGGTTTTTTATTCTTTTAACAGTATCTTTCACAGAGCAGAAGTTTTTAACTTTAGTAAAGTACAAAGATTAATTTTTTTGAATATTTAAATTCTGGAAGAAAATCAGCTTTGATAATAATAAGTATCTCTGTACAGAGTGATTATACATAACAATTTTCAATTTTATATTTATGCATATATGTTTTATGTTTTCATCTTAGAGATGTGGGGTAAAATTTAGGATTAGATATACAAATGGTCATTGTACAGGTAAAGTGTGGGTGTCATTTTGGTCCCCATTTTGCCTGGTTTGAGATCAGGTACACTTATTGATGAGGTGTGTCCCCACCTACCCTCGCAGTTTCCCACTACTGTCAATCCCTTTCTTATAATATTATGACAATGGCTCAGGGTCCGCTTATGAGTGAGAACATGTGTTATCCAGTTCTTTGTTTCTGTGATAAATCACTGAGTATTATAGACTTTAAAGCTATTCAAGTTGTATGAAGCTCATAATTTTGTCCTTCTTTATGGCTGCATAATATTCCATTGTGTATATATACAACATTTTTTTATCCAGTCCACTTTTGATGAGCAGCATAGTTAGTTCTATGTTTTTGCTATTGTGAATGATGCTGCAATAAACATGCATGTGCAGGTATCTTTTTCAGACAATGATTTGAATTCCTCAAGGGATATTCCCAGAAGAGGGATTGTTAGGCTGTATGGAAGGTCAATTTTTACCTTTTAGGAATCGTCAGACTGCTTTCCATAGAGGTTATACTAGTTTATACTCCCACCAACAGTGTAGAAGTGTTCCCTTTTCCCTGCATCCTCTCCAGCATCTGTTGTTTTTTGAGTTATAGATGATAGTCATCTTGACTGGAGTTAGTTATATCTCAGTGTAGTTTTAATTTGCATTTCTTTGATGATTAGTGAGGATGAGCATTTTTTCATGTATCTGGTGGCTGCTCTTATGTCTTCTATTGAGACTGTTCATTCATATCTTTTGCCCACTATATAATAGGGCTGTTTTTTTTTGTTTGTTTGTTTGTTTGTTTTCCAGCACATTTAAGTACCTTGTAGATCCTAGATGTTAGACTTTTGTCAGATATACAGTTTTCAAATGTTTTTTCCTAGTTTGAGGGCTGTCTCTCTGCTCTCTTGATCATTTCTCTGGCTTTGCCGAAGCTTGTCAGTTTGACGAGGTCCCACTTACCTATCTTATCTCTTATGGCATGGGTATTTGGGGTTTTGATCAGGAATTGGTTTCCAGTTCCAATTTCCATAAGGGTCTCCTGCATTTTCTAAGATTCTTACAGTTTGAGGCTTCATACTTTGATCTTTGATGTATTTATAATTGGTTTTTGTGTATGGTGATATGTAGGAAATCTTGTTGTAATCTTCTGAATGTGGTCAGTCAGTTTTCCTAGCACCATTTGCTGAATAAGCTCTGCACCGTCCAGTGGTTGCTAGTGGAGGCTTTGTCTAAGATTGAGAAATAGAATCCCTTCTTGTTCTTTTTGTTTAAGGCCTATATGCCTGTTCTTTTACCAATACCAGGGTGTTTTGATTATTATAGCCTTATGATTAAGTTTAAAGTCTGGAAGTGTGACATCTCTTACTTTGTTTATTTTGCTAAGGATTGTTTTGGCTGTTGGTGGTTGTTTATGTTTCCATCTGAATTTCTGTGTTGTAACCAGGTCTGAGAAGAATGATGTTGGTAAATAAATGGGTATTGCTTTAAATCTGCAGATTGTCATGGGTAGGATGGACATCTTAACAATGTTGATTCTTCCAATCCATGAGCATGGATTACTTTTCCATTTGTCTGTGTCATCTTTGATTTTTTTGAGTAGTATTTTATAGTTTTGTTGTAAAGGTCTTTCAATTCTCTGGTTGGGAAGATGCTGAGGTATTTCATTTTTGTTGTTGTTGTTATTGCTGCTATTGTGAATGGGAGTATGCTTTTCATTTGGTTCTCTGCCTGTTTGTTGTTGGTGTTTAAGAATGCAACTGTGTTTTGCACATTGATTTTGTACCCTAAGATTTTGCTAAAGTTCTTTATCAGTGCAAGAAGGTTTTTGACAGATTTTCTTGGATTTTCAAAGGATAGAATTATATCATCAGCAAAGAGGTATAACTTGAATTTCTCTTTTCCTATTTGGATACTCCAGGTTTCCTTCTTTTGTCTGATTGCTCTAACTAGGATTTCCAACACTATGTTGAACAGGAGGGCTGGAAGGAGATAAACTTAACTTGCTCTGGTTTTCAGGAGAAATGTTTTCAGTTTCTGTTCATTTAGCAATATGTTGGCTGTGGATTTATAGTAGATGTCCCTTACTATTTATTTACTTGTCTGTTTATTTATTTATTTTAAAGATGTGGGGTACAATTCAGGGTTAGGTATACAAATGTCCATTATGCATGTACCTTTGTTGATGAGGTGAGCCCTCCCCCACACCCGCCCTGGCAAATTCCCATTACTACCAATCCAGCCCACAGAAGAACAGGTGATACTCAGTTCTTTGTTTCTGTGATAGGTCACTCAGTATTATAGATTCTAACTCCATCCAGATTAGTGTGAAGTTCAAAAGTTTGTCCTTCGTTATGGCTGCATAATATTCCATCATGTATATGTACCACATTTTTTATCCTGTCGTCTTTTGATGGGCAGCGCATTTGGTTCTATGTTTTTGCTATTGTTAACAATGCTGCAATAAACATATATGTGCAGGTATCATTTTCACAGAGTGATTTGAGTTCCTTCGGGCATATTCCCATTAGGGAAATTGCAGGGTCATATGGAAAGTTGATTTTTAGATCTTTTAGAAATTGCCACACTGATTTCCATAGAGTCTGTATTAGTTTACATTCCCACCAACAGTGTAGAAGTATTCCCTTTTCCTCCCATCCTTTCCAACATCTGTTGTTTTTTGAAATATTGATGGTGACATCCTGAGTGGATTTAAGTGGTATTCGTGGTCTTAATTTGCATTTCTTTGATTACTAGTGAGGCTGAGCATGTTATCAAGTATCTGTTGGCTGCTTGTATGTCTTCTTTTGAGAAATGTCTATTCATATCTTTTGCCCACTTTTTAATGGGGCTGTTTGGTTATGTATTTATTTATTTATCTTATTTTATTTTTGGGGGGGACACATTTGAGTCCCTTGTAGATCCTGGATGTTAGACTTTTGTCACACATACAGTTGGTAAATATTTTTTCCCAGTCTGTGGGCTATCTCCCTGTTCTCTTGATGGTTTCGTTGACTTTGCAGAAGCTTGTCAGTTTCATGAGGTCCCACTTGTCTATCTTATAACTTATGGTGTGGACTATTGGGGTTTTGATCAGGAATTGGTTGCCAGTTCCACTTTCCATAAGGGTGTCTCTTGCATTTTCTAAGGTTCTCATAGTCTGAGGTTTTACATTTAGGTCTTTGATTCACTTATAGTTGATTTTTGTGTATGGTGATAGGTAGGTGTTTCGCTTTAATCTTCTACATGTGGCCAATTTTCCCAGCACCATTTACTGAATTGTTTCTTCTCTCCCCAGTGGTAGGTATTGGAGGCTTTGTCGAAGATGAGTTGGTTGAGAAACTGATGTTTTGCTTCCGGAATCTCTATCCTGTCTCATTGTTCTATATGCCTGTTCTTGTACCAATATCAAGCTGTTTTGATTACTGTAGCTTTATAATAAAGTTTAAAGTCTGGAAGTGTGATACTTCCCTCTTTTTAAAAAAAATTTTATTTTTTTTACTTAGAATTGTTTTGACTATTTTTGGTCATTTATTTTTCCATATGAATTCCTGTATTGTTGTTTCCAGGTCTGAAAAGAATGCTGCTGGTAATTTAATTGGTATTGCGTTTAATCTTCAGATTGCTTTGGGTAGGTTGGACAATGTTGATTCTTTCAATCCATGATCTTGCAATATTTTTCCATTTGTTTGTGCCATCTTTGAATTCTTTGAGCAGTGTTTCGTAGTTTTCGTTTTAAAGGTCTTTCATGTTTCTTGTTAGGAAAATGCCAAGGTATTTCTTTCTTTCTTTTTTTTTTTTTTTTGGCTATTGTGAATGGGATTGTTCTTCTTACTTGGGCTTCTGTTTGTTTATTTTTGGTGTATAGAAATGTAACTATCTTTTACACATTTATTTTATACCCTGAAGTTTTTTCCAAAGTCGTTTATCAGTGCCAGGAGGTTTTTGACAGATTCTCTTGGGGTTTTGAGGTATAGAATGATGTCATTTGCATAGAGGGATAATTTGACTTCCTCTTTTCCTATTTAGATACACCTGATCTCTTTCTCTTGTTTGATTGCTCTAGTAAGGACATCCAGAACTATGTTGAACAGGAGAGGTGAGAGTGTGCATCCTTGTCTTGCCCTGGTTTTCAGGGGAAATGGTTCCAATTTCTCTCTGTTTAGCAGTATGCTGGCTGTGAGTATCTTGTAGATGGCTCTTACTATTTTGAGGTATGTACCTCTATGCCTAGATAATCTTTTTAAAAATATATATTTTAAAAATGTGAGTTACAAATGAGGGTTAGGTACATTCGTGGTCATCATACAGGTGAAGTGTGGGTACTGTTATTGATCTTATGCGCCCTCCTCCCTGGCAGAGTCCCAGTACTGCCAATCCCTTTCTTTTGGTATTATTTTAAATGCTCAAGGTTCACTTATGAGTGAATACATGTGGTACTCAGATCTTTGTTTCTGTGATAAATCACTGAGTATTAGCAACTCTAATTCCATCCAGGTTGCTGCAAAATTCATAACTTTGTTTTTCCTTATGGCTGAATAATATTCCATTGTGTGAAATGTACCACATTTTCTTTATCCAGTACACTTTCACTGGGCAGCACGGTTGGTTCCATGTTTTTGCTATTGTGAATAATGCTATAATAAATATGTGTGTGCAGGTATCTTAATTATAGAGTGATTTGATTTCCTCTGGGTATATTCCCTGAAAGGGGATTGCTGGGTCATATGGGAGGTCGATTTTCAGATTTTTTTAGAAATTGCCACACTGTTTTCCACAGAGGTTGTACCAGTTTATATTCCCACCAACAATGTAAAAGGGTTCCTTTTCTCTCTCCAGCAACTGTTGTTTTTTGAATTATTATTGACAGTGGTCATCCTGATTGGAGCTAAGTGGTATCTCAGTGTGGTCTTAATTTGCATTTCCTTGACGATTAGTGAGGCTGAGCATTATTTCATGTATCTGTTGACTACTTGTATGTCTTCTGAAAAGTGTCTATTCATAACTTTTGCCCATTTTTAAATAGGGTTGTTTGTTTTTTTCCTTTCGGCATATTTGAGTTCCTTGTAGATCCTAGATATTAGGCCTTTGTCAGATATTCAATTGGCAAATATTTTCTCATTCGGTGGGCTGTCTCCCTACTCTCTTGATGGTTACTTTTGCTTTGCTGAAGCTTTTTAGTTCGATGAGCTACCACTTGTCTATCTTATCTTTTATGGCATTCACTTTTGGAGATTTGATCAGGACTTGGTTGCCTATTCTGATTTCCTTAAGGGTATTTCCTACATTTTCTTCTTGGATTCTTATAATTTGTGATTTTACATTTAGGTCTTTCATCCATTTAGAGTTGATTTTTCTGTTTGGTGATAGATAGGGACCTTGTTTCAGTCTTCTGCATGTAGTCAGTCAATTTATGCAGCACCATTTATTGAATAAGCTTTCCTTTCCCCACTAGTTGTTGTTGGAGACTTTGTTGAAGATGAGTTGATTGAGGAATTGAGTTTTTGCTTCCAGAATCTCTATCCTGTTCCATTGGTTTATATGCCTGTTCTGGTATGAATACCAGGCTGTTTTGATTATTGTAGCTTTTTTTTTAATCAATATTTTTTATTATGATATTGTGGGGTACAGTTAAGGGTTAGGTATATAAATATGCTTTGTTCAGTCCCCCTTGTTAATAAGAAGTGTCTCCTCATTCCCTGACAGATGTTTACTACCATTAGTCCCATCCCCCTTCCCCCCCATAGTTTCCCACCACTGTCCGTCATTTTCTTATGGTAGTATGTTGGATGATCAAGGTCCACTATATGAGTGAGAACATGTAATACTCAGATCTTTGTTTTTGAGAGAGGTCACTCAGTATTATAGACTCTTCTTCCATCCAGGTTGCTGCAAAATTCATGATTCTGTTCTTTTTTATGGCTGCATAGTATTCCATCGTGTATGTGTACTACATTTTTAAAATCCAGTCCTCTTTTGATGGACAGCATGGCTGGCTCCAGGTTCTTGCTATTGTGAACAATGCTGTGATAAACATTCCTGTGAAGGTATCTTTGTGATAGAGTGATTTGAGTTCTTCAGGGTATATTCCCAGTGGGGGGATTGCAGGGTCATATGAGAGGTAGATATTTAGTGCTTTTAGGAATCACCACACTGTTTTCCATAGAGGATGCACTAGTTTGCACTCCCGCCAACAGTATAGAAGTGTTCCCTTTTCACCACACCCTTTCCAGCAACTGTTACTTTTTGAGTTATTAATAATTGCCATTCTGACTGGAGTTAGGTGGTATCTCAGTGTAGTTTTGATTTGCATCTCCCTGATGATTAGTGAGGTTGAGCATTTCTTCATGTGTCTGTTGGCTGCTCGGATGTCTTCCTTTGAGAAGTGTCTATTCATATCTTTTGCCCATTTTATAATGGGGTTGTTTGTTTTTTTTCTTTTCAGCATGTTTGAGTTCCTTGTAGATCCAAGATTTTAAGCCTTTGTCAGACCTGGAGTTGGAAAATACCTTTTCCCAGTCTGTAGGCTGTCTCCCTGCTCTCTTGATGGTTTTGTTGGCTATGCAGAAGCTTGTCAGTCTAATGAGGTCCCACTTCTCTATCTTATCTCTTACGGCCTGTGGGTTTTGGGTTTGTTCAGGAACTGGATACCAGTTCCAATTTCCATGAGGGTATGTCCTTCATTTTCTAAGGTTCTTATGGTTTGAGGTTTTACATTTAGGTCTCTGATCCATTTGGAGTCATTTTTGTGTATGGAGATAGATAGGGGTCCTGTTTCAATCTTCTGCATGTGGTCAACCAGTTTTCCCAGCACTATTTACTGAATAGATTCTCCTCTCCCCAGTGGTAGGTGGTGGAGGCTTTGTCAAAGATGAGTTGGTTGAGAAATTGAGGTTTTGCTTCTGGAATCTCAATTCTATTCCATTGATCTATATGCCTTTTCCTGTACCAATACCAAGCTGTTTTGATGATTGTAGCTTTATAGTAAAGTTTGGTAATGTGATATCACCTACTTTATTTATTTTTTTTTTTGCTGAGGATTGTTCTGGCTATTCTTGGTCATTTGTGTTTCTATATCAATTCCTGTGTTGTTTATTCTAGGTCTGAGAGGAATGTTGCTGGTAATTTGATAGGTATTGCATTGAATCTGTAGATTGCCTTAGGTAAGATGGACATCTTCACAATGTTGATTCTTTCCAATCCATGAGCATGGGATATTTTTCCACTTGTTTGTGTCATCTTTGATTTCTTTGAGCAGAGTTTTGTAGTTTTCATTGTAAAGGTCCTCCATGTCTCTGGTTAGGAAGATGCCAAGGTATTTCATTTTTTTTGTGGCTATTGTGAATGGAATTGTGATTTTTATTTGGGTTTCTGCTTGTTTATTATTGGTGTAAAGAAATGCGATTGTCTTTTGCACATTTATTTTATATCCTGAGACTTTGCCAAAAGCCTTCATCAGTGTAAGGAGGTTTTTGACAGATTCTCTTGGGTTTTCAAGGTACAAAATCATGTCATTTGCAAAGAGAGATAATTTGACTTCCTCTTTTCCTATTTGGATACCCCTGATTGCGTTCTCTTCTCTGATTGCTCTAGCCAGGTCTTCCAATACTATATTGAACAGGAGGGGTGAGAGTGGGCATCCTTGTCTTGTTCCAGTTTTCAGGGGAAATGATTCCAATTTTTGTCCGTTTAGGAGTATTTTGGCTGTAAGTTTCTCATAGATGGCTTTTATTATTTTGATGTATGTGCCTCATATGCCTAGATGTTCTAGGGTTTTTAATCAAGAAGGGGTGCTGGATTTTATCAAAAGATTTTTTGGCATCTAATGATATAATCATGTGGTTTTTGTTTTGACACCTGTTGATATATTTAATTACATTTATGGTTTTATGAATGTTGAAACAGACTTGCATACCAGGGATGAATCCTACTTGGTCATGATGGATGATTTTTGAGATGTGTTTTTGAATCCGGTTTGCTAGGATCCTGTTGAGAATTTTAGCATCTATGTTCGTCAAACATATTAGCCTGTAGTTCTCTTTCTTTGTTGGATCTTTACCTGGCTTGGGTATCAATGTGATGTTAGCTTCATAAAATGATATTGGGAGGGTCCCATCTTTCTCAATCACATGAAATACTTTCAGTAGGATTGGAATCAGCTACTCCTTAAATGTCTTATAGAATTCTGCTGGAAAGACATCTGGTCCAGGGCTTTTTTTGTTGTTGTTGTAGGTAGTTTTCTTATTATATAGTCAATTTCCTTGATTGTTATTGGTTTATTTAGTGTCTCAATTTCTTCTTGTTTCAACCTAGGCAGGTTGTGTGATGACAGAAAGTTC
>NW_007252119.1:203355-203871 GCF_000164805.1 Carlito syrichta
GGTATCTTTTGATCTCTGTTTTGATTTCACTATTGACCCAGGAGTTGTTTAGCATCATACTGTTAAGTGTCCATGTCTTTGTGGGATTTGGGGAGACCTTGTGGGTGTTAATGTTTATTTTTATTCCACTGTGGTCTGAGAAGGTGCATGGTAAAATTTCGGTCCTTTTAAATTTGCTTATGCTTGATTTTTGGCCAATTATGTGGTTGATCATAGAATACGTTCCATACGGTAATAAGTAGAATGTGTATTCTGTGTTCTTTGAATGAAGTGTTCTGTAGGTATCAATTAAGTCCATTTGGTCAATAGTCACATTGAGGTCCCAGATCTCTTTGCTGATTTTTTGTCCTGACGATCAGTCTAGGGTTGTGAGTGAGGTATTAAAGTCCCCAGTTATGATGGTGTTAGAGTCAATATCTTTCTTTAGTTTTCCTAGAAGTTACTTTATAAAAGTTAGTGCACCTGTGTTAGGTGCATATATGTTTAGGATAGATATTTCTTGTTGATGGAGTGAAC
>NW_007252119.1:204093-267323 GCF_000164805.1 Carlito syrichta
CCATTCACATTCAGGCTAATTTTTGAAATGTGAGAGTTCATCCCTATCATAGAGTTCTTATAGAGTTGTTGTTCTTCCATTTGTTTTATTGTCTTTCATTTGGTTTTGGGGTTAGTTCATGTGTTTTTTATTCTTTTTCCTGTACTCTTGTGAAGAATGTTGTTCTTTTTTCCCCATTTTCTTCTGTGTTTAGTACTTTCTTAAGTGTTTCGTGTAGAAGTGGTTTGGTGGCAGCGTAAGTTCTTAGGGACTGGATATCTGGGAAAGATTTTAATTCTCCCTCGCTGAAGAAGCTTAACCTGGCTGGGAAGGTTATCCTTGGTTGAAATTGTTTATCTTTTAGGACTTTAACGATAGGGCTCCAAGCTATCCTAGCCTGCAGGGTTTCTGTAGATAAATATGCTACTATTCTAATTGGTTTTCCATGCTAGGTGATCTGACCTTTTTCTCTTACTGACTTTAGGATTTTTTTTCTTTTATGCCTACTTTGTTTAGGTGAATTATTGTGTGTCTAGGAATTGGTCTTGTCATTTGTTGTCTTGCAGGGGTTCTCTGATTCTCTTGTGTCTGAATTTTTGCATCATTGATTAGATAAGGGAAGTTTTCTTGAATGATCTCATGGACAGTTTGTTCCAGTGTGGTGTATTTCTTTCTTTCTGACTTGGGAAGGCCAATTACTCTTAGGTTTGGCTTCTTGAAGTAATCACTCATGTCTTGAAGGTTTTGTTCTGTCTTTTTGAACTTGTTTTCTTTGTTTTTAAGAGTTTGGGTTAGTTCTATATTTTGCCACAAGCTCTGAGATTCTTTCTTCTGCTTGGGTAATTCTGCTTTCCGTGCTTATCAGTTTGTTATTTATTTCATTCACAGTATTCTTTATTACTGTTATCTCAGATATCAGCTCCTTCCTAGTTTCTTCTTGACTCTCTTCAATTCTTTTTAATCTCTCCATTAATGTCTTGATATCTAGGTTTGTAGTTTGAGATCAGTCATTCTGGGGGCTCTTCATTATTTGCATTCCGCAGTCAGTTTTATCAGTGTCTGCCCTCCCAGGGGTCTGAGAGAGACCCATATTCTTTTAGTTTTTCTTCATTTGTGTAGATTTTTCTGTCTCTCCTTTCCCTCCCCTTCTTTAATTCTGTTTTTCAGGGAAGGTGTGATTGCTTTTGTTTCACTTGTATAATCTCCTGTTCTTCCTTATGAAGGTCCTCTGGCTTTATTCATTTTTGAAGTTGAAGTGTGGGCTGCAGGTTGTGCTTTTTGCAGTTTTGAGGTTTAATTGAGGGGAAAACTGTGATTCAGAATCTGTATGCATCCACCAACAGGTGTATGAGCACACTGGAACCTATTTCCCACTGTCTTACAATCTGTCTGTGCATCTGGTTGTAGCTTTGGTCCCTGGAGCAAAAGGAGGTACAAAAGAGGAAAATAATGGAGGAAGGGGGGGTCAATGGGAAGTTAGAAAGAGAGAAGAGTGAGAGGGAAAACAGACATACATACCAACTAACGGGTGAAAAAAGAGAGACAAGGCCGGACGAAGTGAAAAAAAAAACAGAAAAGGAAAATTCCCTAAAGAATAATGGTAGCTACACAGAGACACACCAATAAAATCATGAAACAGATAGTGTAAGTTAGGAAGCAAACAGTAGTGAGCAAAACATACAGTCAGAATGATAAAATCAAAGGTCAAAATAAGAGATTAGACTAGCTCTAGAATCTTTCCTTAGTGTCTAAAGTCACTTGAGCTCTGATCTCCAGGCTCTCCCCTTTGTTTTTGTTGCAGGCAGCTAGCCTGCAGCCTGGGAAGTCTTGACACTTAGTTGTCTCTGTCTATTCAGCATAAGGGAGGGGCTTTGTCTCCTCTTTAACGACGTTACCTTAGGAACCAAGGTGGAGGCTCTGATAGGTGTGCCTGGCAATGCAAATCTGCCTGGGGAATGGCAGAGGTGGTAGCTTCACTTTCACTTTTGGGGATGCTCATCTTGGTCTCTGGGCAGAGGCACTGAGAATTAGCTGCACAGCTGGGTGCTGGATCTGGGGTGTCACCAGCAGGCTGGCATTGAGGAGAGGGTCAGGCATTCCCTGCTCTAGAGCTGGAAGCCTCCAATCTAGCACCTTGCACAAGCTTGGGGTTCTGTTCCCTCACACAAGCTTGGGGTCACATGCTGAGTGCCTCAGCCAGGGTGGGCCCAGTGCTCCAGAGCTCCAAAGCTCCAAAGGGCAGGTGGTGGTCCTCGGTCCCTCACAGGGTACTTCACCCAGAAATGGGACAGGTCTCTCTGAGGGGCGGGTGCTCAGAACCTCTCTGGGTGACCAGCAGCTTGGTGCTGGGTGCTGGGCAAGATGGTGTAGCCAGGGAGGGACCCAAGACCCGGGACCCCTGAAGAGTCAGAAGTCACATACAGTGGAGCAGCCACAGCCAGGGACTGCAGTATCTGGTCCTGTGTGGGGAAGGGGCTGCAGGATTAAAAGTAAGAGTCTTTTTGGGAACTCACGTTTGGAGAGTCTCACAAATCCACCTATGCCGTCGCCATCTTACTGGAACCTCGATTATTGTAGCTTTATAGTAGAGTTTTGTTGGGAGTCGGCCATGGAGGTCCACTGAGTGTTAGGGATCAGGAAGGGCCGTTGATCCCAAGACCACTAGGATGCATTCGGGAGCTATTGTCCCCATTTCCTCCCCTGTTCTACTCAGCACTAACCAGATTAAGCTCCTGTGAGCTCAAAACATAGAAACTCTGAGATCAGGATGAACACAAGCTAACTTTAGAAGCTCATTGCTCCCATTCTTCCACAAACTGCAGTTTTGGCTTTCACACAACTTATAATTCAAACTCGTGTCACATCTAAGAGCCTTAGTATTGGTCACAGGCTTCTGGGTCATGATCTTAGGATTTATTG
Source organism: Carlito syrichta (assembly GCF_000164805.1). Classification (NCBI taxonomy): domain Eukaryota; kingdom Metazoa; phylum Chordata; class Mammalia; order Primates; family Tarsiidae; genus Carlito; species Carlito syrichta. The sequence continues at coordinate 206,992 of NW_007252119.1, forward strand.
AAGGTGTAAATTGTAGAATACAGTTTTAGAAGACAGCCATTTTGTTGAAAGAATGCAGCTGGGTTACTTGCAGGTAGTCCACTGTGAACTCTGAACTGGACCACAATCCAAACATTCTGGGATGGGTCACTTTCATTTGTAAAGTAAATACTTAAGCTTCTATAGAATTGTTTAACTTGGCATAAATCAATCAGCTTAGGATGAAAAAGGTTTGTAGAATATGTCAGTCACAGATTAGGTTATCCTTTGTTATGGGATTTTAAGATTATCATATGAAAAGGGTTTAAAGGCAATCATTGATTAAGTTTTCATGGATTAAGCTTTCTGGTGGGTGGGGGGATGCCCCTCCCACATCTGACTTTGTGTATAAAAGACCCGTTGTAATTCCCAATACACTCACACTGCTTCTGCACTAGATGGGAGTCCAGTCTCTGATGCCGTCTCCACATTTGGGGTACCCTGAACCCAGCTGGAGCTGGTCCCTGGCAGAGTTTGAAGCCTGGAAGTGTGATACCTCTCACTTTGTTATTTTTGTTTGTTTGTTTTTGCTAAGGATAGTTTTGACTATTTGTGATCTTTTATGTTTCCATATGAATTTCTGTATTGTCATTTACAGGTCTGAGAATATTTATGCTGGTAATTTAATAGGTATTGCATTAAATCTGTAGATTGACTTTGGTAGGATGGTCATTTTAGCAATGTTAATTCTTCCAATCAATGAGCATGGAATATTTTCCCGTTTGTTTGTTTCTTCTTGGATTTCTTTGGGCAGTGGTTGGTAGTTTTAATTTCAAAAGTCTTTCACTTTTTTTGTTAGGAAAATGCCAAGGTACTTCATTTTTGTGTGTGTGGCTATTGCAAATGGGATTGTGCTTTTTATTTGGGTTTCTGTCTGTTTATTGTTGGTGTATAGGAATGTGACTATCTTTTGCATGCTTATTTTATACTCTAAGAATTTGCAAAAGTCTTTTATTGGTGCAAAGAGGTTTTTGACAGATTCTCTTGGGTTTTTAAGGTATAGGATCATATCATCCATGAAGATAACTTCCTCTTTTCCTATTTGGATACCATAGATTCTTTTTTCTTGTCTAATTGTTTTAGCTATGACTTCCAATACAATGTTGAAGAGGAGAAGTGAAAGTGGGCAGGCTTGTCTTGCTCCAGTTTTCAGGGAAAATGCCTACAATTTCTATCCATTTTGCAGTTGGTTGGTTGTGGGTTTATCATAGATGGGTCTTACTATTTTGAGGTATGTTTCATCTATGCCTAGGTGTTCAAGGGTTTTTATCAAGAAGGAATGTTCGAATTTATCAAAAATTTTTTCTGCATCTAATGATATAATCATCTGGCTTTTGTCTTTACATCTATTGATATATTTAACTATGCTTATGCTCTTGTGGATATTGAACCAACCCTGCACCCTGGGGATGAAGCCTACTTGGTCGTGGTGGATGATTTTTCATATGTGTTATTGGATCTGGTTTGATAGATTCTTGTTGAGAATTTTTATGTTTATGTTCATTAAGGATATTGGTCTGTGGTTTTCTTTCTTTGTTGGATCTTGACCTGGTTTGGGTATCAATGTGCTGTCACTTGATAAAATGATTTGGGAAGAGTTATGTCTTTCTTGATTGCCTGGAATACTTTCAATAGTGTACACATCATCTACTCCTTTTATGTTCTGTAGAATTCTGGTGGAAAACCATCTGGTCCAGGAATTTTTTTTTTTGTGGGGAGTTTTCTTATGACAATGTCAATTTCCTGAGTTTTTATTGGTCTATTTAAGATCTCAATTTCTTCCTGCTTCATACTTGGGAGGTTGTGTGCTGTCAGAAAGTTCTCCATTTCACTTAAGTTTTTGACTTTGTTTCCATACAAGTGTACATATTAATCTCTGATAATCTTTTGTATTTCTTCAGGATCAGTTGTGACTTCATCTTTTGCAGTTCTGATTATATTTATTTGGGTTTTTTCTCTCTTTTTCTTGGTCAGTCTTGCTAAGGGTTCATCAATCTTATCTTTCCTTTTGAAGAACCAGCTTTTTGTTTTGTTGTTTTTTTTCTATGATATTTTTGTCATCTATGTCTTGTATTTGGGCTTTTATTTTGGTAATCTGTATTCTTCTGTTGAAGTTAGAGTTTTGAAGGTCTTGTCTTTCCTGATCCCTTAGATGACTTGTTAGACTGTTAACTTGTGATCTTAGCATATTCTTCATATGTGTTTGTAGAGATATGAATTCTTCTCTAAGTACTGTTTCCATGGCATCCCAGAGGTTTTGGTAAGATGTTTCTTCATTTTCATTTGTTTCCAGGAATCTTTTAATTTCCTCTTTGATTTTTATGTTGATCCAGGAGTTGTTCAGCATCATATTGTTTAATGTCCATGTCTTTGTGGGTTTGCGGAGAACCTTATTGGTGTTGATATTTACTTTTTTTCCACTGTGGTCTGAGAAGGTGTATGACAGTATTTCAGTCTTATGAAATTTGTTTTACTTGATTTATGGCTGAGGATGTGGTTGATCTTGGAGTACATTCCATGAGGTGAGGAGTAGCATGTATACTCCATGGTTATTGGGTGGAGTGTTATTTAGGAATCTATTAGGTTCATTTGGTTAAGTACCAGGTTGAGATTCCAGCTCTCCTTGTTGATTTTTTGCCTCTCTGATCTATCTAGGGTAGATAGTGGGGTATTAAAGTCCCCAGCTATGATAGTGCTAGAGTCACTATCTTTTTTAAGTTTACTTAGCTGCTGCTTTATAAAAGCTGGTGCTCCTGTGTTTGGTGTGTACATGCTTAGGATGGATGTTTCTTGTTGATGAATTGAACCTGTTATCATTACTTAGTGTTCTTCTGTATCTTTTAAAATTTTTAATAGCTTAAAAGCTTTTTTTGTCTGATATAAAAATTGTGACTCCTGCTTTCTTTTGTGCTTCATTTGTCTGAAAATTTGTTTTGTATCCTCTAACTTTGAGTCTGTGAGTGTCCTTTCTGGTGAGATGCATCTCCTGAAGACAGTTTATTGTTGCATCATGTTTCTTTATTCAGTTTTCCATTCTATGTCTTTTCAGTGGTGCATTTAGTCCATTTACATTCAGGTTGATTAATGAGATGTGAGAGTTTATCCTTGTCATGAGGCTCTTATAGACTTTGCTGTTGTTTGTTTACTTATTTGTTTGTTGACTTTCTTTAGATTTTTTTAGTTGATTTATATGTGTGCTTTCAATCTTGCAGTCATGATGCTTGCTTTATTAGTTCTTTGTTTTTTTGCATTCTTGGAAGAAATATGGTTGTTCTTTTTTTTCTGTCATAATACCTTCTTAAAGCATCTTTTGTAGAGCTCATCTGTAGACAGCATACACTCTTAGGGATTGAATGTCCAGGAAGGATTTTAATTCTCCATCACTGATAAAGCTTAGCTTAACTGGTTAGGAAATTCTTGGTTGGGATTGTTTATCTTTGATTCTTTTGAAGATTGGGCTCCATTCTCTTCTAGCTTGTAGTGTTTCTGTAGATAAGTCTGCTGCTAGTCTCTTTGGTCTTCCCTGGTAGGTAGTCTGACCTTTCTGTCTTGCTACCTTTAGGATTTTTTATTTTATTCCTACTTTGTGTAAGCAAATTACTATATGTCTAAGAGTTGGTCTTCTTATTTGATGCCTTGCAGGGGTTTTCTTTAACTCTTGCACTAGGACTGTCATGTCTCTGATAAGATGCAGGAAATTTTCTTGGATGACCTCTTGGAATGTTTGTTCCAGGCTGCTCTCATTTTCCTTATCTACTTCAAGGATACTTATCAGTCTTAGGCTCAGTCTCTTAGTATAGTCACACATCTGAAGGTTTTGTTCCATCTTTTTAAGTTGCTTTTCTATGTTTTTAACAAATTGGATTAGTTCCAGAATTTTGTCTTCAAGTTCTGAGGTTCTTTCTTCAGCCTGGTTAATTCTGCTTTCCATGTTTGTCAGCTTATCTTTTATTTCATTTACTCTATTCTTTTTAGTTTGCATTTCAGTCATTAGTTCTTTCGTGTTTTCACCTTGCTTTCCTTGGTTCTTGTTCATCTTTTCCTTCCATTCCTTGATCTCTGCATTTGTAGTCTGAGACCAGTCAATCTGCGTGCATTTCATTGTCTGAGTTCCAAAGTCTTTATATTTGTGGAATATCCTCTTTGGACTTTCTGTGGTATCTGTGGTTCTTTGGTGTTTCTTCATTAGTGGTGGGTTTTTCTTTTTACTTTACTTCTGTTGCTCAATGAGAAAGGGAGTAGTTTTCACTACTTTTGCTCAACCTCCTATTCTCCCTTGAATGACGTCTCTGGATTACCTCGACTTTTGGGGGCAGTTTGGAGCAGGGGAGGTAGGTTACTCCCTTGAAGATTTGAGATTTGAATGAGACATGTTAGAGGCCACTAAATTTCAAAAGCTGTCTGACAATCACAATGTTTGCTGATTGGTCTGTGGGCCCCCAGGGGTCTACTTCCCACCACCTTCAGTATGTCTATACAATGGGAGCATATGTATCTCCCCTGGGTACAAAATAACATGAAGGAAGGAAAAGGAGCTAATAAAGAGAGAATGTGGAGGGGATGACAATGGAGAGAACAAAGGAGAGGAGGAAAAGCATACAAACTGGCAAACAGGGACACAAGCAAAGAGATGGAGAAAGAGAAAGCGGGAGAGAGAACCAAAGCAAAACAGTAACAAAAACAAAACAAAATTAAAAAAAAGAAAGAAAAAACCTAAACAGCACATAAACAAGCAAACAAAAACCCCAAGGAAACTAAAACCTATAGTATCAGGAAATTTTCACATGCATATATAGTCTTATTGGACAGAAAGAAGATAGGGAAGGGGTAAAACCGAACAAAATGTCCACTCTCAGCAGTCTATATATATATAAAAAAAATAGAATCAAGCAAATACAAAAATGAAACAAATAAGCAAACAAACAAAACCCCCAAACAACAACAACAAAATTTTAAAAACTTATGGAATTCTTGAGTACCCTCTTTTGGAAATTTCAATATTTCAGGCTTCTTGTAGGAGTGACCCAAGCACTGCTTCCCTTGGGTGGTGGCAAAGGGTAGTGGTTTTGGAAGGTAGGAACTTCCAACTTTTAAATCTGTCCTCCTGTTCACCCCTTGCAGTTGTGGAGAAGCTGGAAGGTGTCCCCAGCAGATCCACCTATGTTTAGCCCTCTCCATGTGTGCTGGTCCTAATAGTGCCTGCCTGAGACACACGTCTCAAACATCACTGGGGAAAGAGTATAGTGTCACTTTAAAACTCACCCTTACTCATCTGCTGTGAGCAGAGACTGGATCCTTAGGTTGCAGTGTAGACTGCAAATGCTTCAAATCTCACCCCCTGTTTTCCCTGTGGAGTTAGGGGAAGACTATGAAATGTCCCCAGCTGATCTGCTTATCTTCAGGTCTCTTTGTGTGTGTTGCTCAGAAAATTGCCCACCTGAGTCACACATCTTGTGGATCACTGGAAAAAAGGGTGCTAGGTCACTTTAAAACTCACCACCATTTTGCTGTGATCTGGGACTAGATTGTTCAGCAGGGCTGTGGAAGCAGACTGCAAGTACTTCAGTTGGGGGATGGAGCGTCTGGATCTCCTCAGCTGGGACTCTGGTCGGGTTACTCTAGTATATTTTCTCACAGTTTGTGTTGCTGATGTCTGACCTGAGACGAAGGCTGCAGCAGCAGGCAACACCTCTTGACCATTTTAATCATTTTTTTTTCCTTTCCGGGTGGTGCTGTAAAGATCGTGCCTGCCTTTGGGCGAAGAGCGCTCTGAGATCCAAGCAGATGGGCAAGGCGGTTGCCTATGCGGGAGATCTTGGTCCTCTCTAGTCCACGTCTCCACTCAATCAGACATTCATACAACTTTTGCTGACACCCTATGGGGAATACTGCTCTCTTCATCCGTTTATTTATGTGGAGACTCATGCACTCCAACAACCTCCATCGCCATCTATGCCTACATGTTCAAGGGTTTTTATCAAGTTTGGGTGCAGGATTCTATTGAAAGCTTTTTCCCAGTCTAATAATATAATCATGTTATTCTTATTTTTACATCTATTGATGTATGTATTTACATTTATGGTCTTGTGGATGTTGAACCACCCTGCATAACAGGGATAAAGCCTACTTACATCGTGGATGATTTTTGAGATGTGTTGTTGGATCCGATTGCTTGTTGAGTATTTTTGCATCTACATTCATTAGGGATATTGACTTGTAGTTCTCTTTTTTTGTTGGACCTTTACCTGGTTTGAGAATCAGTATGATATTAGCTTCAAAAAATGATTTGGAGGAGTCCCACCTTACTCGATTGCTTGGACTACTTTCAATCGTTATTGATATCTCATCTACTTTGTGTGTTTTGCAGAATTCCACTGGAAAGCCATCTGCTCCAGGACTTTTTTTGTAGGTAGTTTTCTTATGATAGAGTTGATTTCCTGGTTTATTGGTCTATTTAATGTCTCAGTTTCTTCTTGATTCATTCTTGGGAGTCGTGTGATTTCAGAAAGTCCTCCATTTCATTTAGGTTTTTGATTTTGTTTCCATACAGGTGTGCATAGTAATCTCTGATAATTTTCTGTGTCTCTTTGGAGTTTGTTGTGATTTGGTCCTTTGCATTTCTGATTGTGTTTATTTGGGCTTTTTCTCTCTTTTTCTTGGTCAATCTGGCTAGGGTTCCATCAATCTTGTTTCAAAGAACCAGCTTTTTGTTTCATTGATTTTTTTCTATGGTATTTTTGCCTTCTGGCCAGGTACAGTGGCTCCCATCCATAATCCCAGCACTTCAGGAGGTGGAGGTGAGAGGATCCCCTGAGCCCACAGGTTTGAGACCAGCCTGAGCAACATGGAGAGACCCCATCTCTATAATAAACAAAAAGTTAGCTGGGCATAGTGGCAAACACCTTTAGTTCCAGGACTTGGAAGGCTAAAGTGGAAGAATTGCCTGAAGCCAACAGGTCGAGGCTGCAGTGACTGTGAATGTTCCAGACTTGGCAACGGAGTGGGACTTTGATTAAAAAAACAAACAAACAGATATTTTTGCCTTCTATGTCCTGTGTTTGGGCTTTTATCTTGGTGATCTGGATACGTATGGTGAAGTTAACATTTTGTTGGTTTGGTCTTTCCAGGCCCTTAGGTGATTCGTTAGGCTGTTAACTTGTGATCTTTACATTTTCTTGATGTATATTCATAAGGAAATGAATTCCCCTTTTGATACTGCTTTCATAGCATCCCTGAGGTTTTTGTAAGATCTTTATTTTCATTTGCATCCAGTAATCTTTTAATTTCTTCTTTGATTTCCATGTTGACCCAGGAGAAAAACTAATTTTTTTATGGATTGTGTTTTTTGGTGTTATATCTAATAAGTTATCATCAAACCCAATGTCCAAAATTTTTCCTATGCTATTTATTAGAAGTATTATAGTTTTAACTTTACATTTAGGTTTATGATTCAGTTTTAGTTAATTTTTATTAAAGGTGTAAGTTCTACAATTTAAATTCACTTCTTGCATGTGACTGTTCTAGCATCATTTGTTAAAAAGTCTGTCATTTCTCCATTAAGTTGTCTTTGCTACTGTGTCATAGATCAGTTGACTGTGTTTATATATTCTTTGAAAATATTTTTCTCTTTTAAGATTATATATATTCATTCGTATTATCTTTAAATTATTTAAATTTTAGAAAAGAAGAAAGAAAAATTATATTATAGTATGTCTTTCCTTTTAGGGATTGAAATATATTTTTTAAGATTTTAAAATTCCATGCTTTTATATGAGCTAGCACAGTTTGCTTCATATTGGTCATCTATTTTTTTGTATTAAATTTAATCTTTGGTATCATATAAACTTTGTCATTATTGTTAATGAACTCTTTAATATCAGTTTCCAACAGATTTTTATCAATATGGAGAAAATCATTATTATCGCTACTATTTTGAGTTGGAGTCTCACTCTGTTGCCCAGACTGGAGTGCAGTGGTCGCTCCTGGCCACTGCAGCCTCGACCTGCTGGGCTCCGGTGATCCTTCCACCTCAGCCTTCCGAGTAGCCGGAATTACAGGCATGCGCCACCATGCCCGGCTGATTTTTTAAAAGTCTATTGTAGAGATGAGGTCTCGCTGCCCAGGCGGGTCTCGAACCCGTGGGCTCAGGCAATTCACTCACCTCAGCCTCCCAAAGGCATGGGATTACAGGCTGAGCCACCGAGCCCGGCTTGGAGAAAATTATTCTGTTTTAATCTTATAACTTGGCAAGTTATTCAGTTTTCATGTGTTTTAACCATACTCTATTGAGCTTTCCAGTTGAAAATCAAATTGTCTGCACATAAATATGAGCATATATGTTCTTTTCCAATATGTATACACATGATGTAATTATATCTTCTTATTGCATTTGTAAGATCTTCCAAATTAATTTTGAATAATATGGTTATAGAAGACAACTCTGAGTTCTTGACTTTTAATGGAAATTACTCCAGAAATTCAAAATTTTAAAATAAAGCTTGCTTGCTTTTTTTGATGTGTAATCTCTATAATTTTAAATATTTTCCTTTTATTTCTACTTGAGTTAGAGTGTTTCATTAAAGATGTCTGGTGTTTTTCTTATTTAGCTTTTGGGTATTTATTTATATAATAATATACTTTTGTTGTAGTAAATTGTATTCTATGATAATTTATGGACAAATATCTTTGCATTTTTGTTTTGGCATACTTTAGTATTATTTTGTTGAACATTTACATTTTATGTTTTAATATTTCTTTTTTTTTTGCAACAAAGTGAATGGGTAAGGTAGAATTGTTGGTTTATGTTGTGAAAGTATGCCAAATCCAATCATAACCATGGTAACAACAAAGAATGAAGCATAAGATAATAATAATAATTTATTCAAATATGTATAAAAAGTAGATGAAAATATTACTTGGTAAATTAAATTCCAGAAAGGTCTGGGTCCTTTGTAGAGGAACAAGGAGCAATGGCTTTTTTCAATTATTCAGATAATATATTTGGGGTTGGGGTTAGGCAGTGGGAGTTGTGAGAATGTCATATATAAAAAGACATTGCAGGATAGAGGAGAAACCAGAGTTAAAAATTGTTGGTGTAATGAATTAGAATTAAAAGATTATCAAACACAAAAATAGTTTGCTTAACCTGGTGGTCTAACCCCTCTCTATCCCACACTGAAAATTTTGCTACCTAGCCATGAAAGTAGAGTTTGAAATCAGATAAAGACTTCATAGTATTGGACAGTCTATTTATGCTTATATCCCAGTGTCTCAGTGGAGATGAAATCTAAATTTGAGTCTAAAGTAATTAAAGGCATAGCTGAAGTTACTACAAATTCAAGTATAGACAAGATCATACATATCAGCCCTCAACAGAGGTGAGGATTGTTGTGGATTGGATTTAAAGCCAATGAGAGAAATTCTTACCCTCATTGAAAATCACAAGTGCACACAATTTAGTTAAAAAGGTAACCAAGGGACTGTTCAGAACAACATTTATTGGAATCCAAATAATCATTCCCTTACCTTAATTAATTGACAGATACAATAACTTGCATTTTCTGGGTAACAAAACAAAAAGCATAATCAAGCAAAAATATTATACTTCAGTCTTTAATATTCTTGAATAAACAAGGTGCAGCAGTGGATCAAAACCTAAAAAAATAAATAGAAAACATTGAAGTATAAACAATGGAAAGATAAATAACAAAAACAGGACTGCAGTTGCTGCACATATTAGAATTAGCAGACAAGGGCTTTAGAAACACTATTAAAACACAATATTGAGTTTACAGTAAAAGAAGAATAGAATGTATGAAGATATGGAATATTTCAAGAGTAATATAGAAACGCCAAAGCATAAGAACTAAAAGAATACAATATCTGCAGTGAAAAATTATTTAGATCAAATCAACAGCAGACTTAACCTTACAAAAGAAAAAAGATAAATGAATCTGAAGACAGGTCAATAAAATTTTGCATAGTAAAACATAATGTACAACAATAATACTGAACAGCACATCAGTCACCTGTGGGATAATATAAAATAGATGTCTCTGTGTTGTTTTTCACGAAGAGAGAAATTTTCATGAGATTTAGGAGGCAGTGGAGAAGCAGGAGCTACTGTTCTAAGATAAACATTGCTAGATGTGGTGACAAACACAGAGATGCTAATGTGTATAACTCTTCCTCCTGAGTGTTGGTTCTTTTGGTCAATAGTGTGTTTATGTCCACAGAGAAAGCATATTCTCCTAGATTTCTCTACCAGATACCCTTTTGTCATTGACATTGGAGACTTTACTTTTCTGATTTCTGTAATTGGTGACTCCTTTACTAACTACCACTGCCATTTTTATTATTCACTGCACAACTACCACAATTGTACAATGCTAATTTATATAATAACTCTCTTATAGTGTAACTCAGTATTTGTGGGTTTTTAAATTTTATTTACGCTGACTGATATTCATTTTAAGTTTACTATTTACTAAAACACCTAAGTATTTTTAAATTTCTACCATTCTAATTTGGGATGTTTATTACTAGATCCCTGATGAATTTCATCTTCTCAGAGTTACTTAATCCTGAGAAGTAAAAGAATACAATATTATTATGAACCATAATTATAACATGCAGAATATTCAATTTTGCTCTCTATGGCATTATTAATTTTCAGAATTGTTAGCTTAAGTAATTAGTGAGCATGTTGGATGCAACACATTCTAGAATATAGTGGTGTGCTGTCCCACTATAAACCTTTCTAAAAAACTAACATTATTGTACATATAATATGACTTACCTTCAAACACCAGACATTCAAATAACTGAATGCACAAAACTCTATTTTTGTTTGTTTATTGTACAAACATGCGTAATAAAAATTAACTATTTTAACAATTTTCGAGTATACAATTTAGTAGTATCAAGCACATTCACAATGCTGTACAACATTAACATTATCTATTTCTCTTTCCTGGGATATAATGAACCTACTGAAGAAATACGTTCTCATTCGAAACAGTAGACATTCTCTTATATTTTGTTTGCCACAGGTCCAGTCAATTCCAACATCGAAGACAAACACACAGACCAGGTGTGGTGGCTCATGCTTATAATCCTATAACTTTAGGAGGTTGAGGTGAACAGCTTGCTTGAGCCCCAAATTTCTAAACCTGAGCAGCATAGCAAAACCTTGTCTCTAAAAGAAATAAAATAAAAATAAAACATTTTAAAAAGACAGATACCATATATTAATTTAGAAAATTTACAGTGTCTATTTCAGAGTCTTGGTAATATTTCAAACATAAATCAATTATTTTGGATAACATTATGATTGCATACATATTTTTCAAAACCATACAGATGAGAAAGGTAATGAAAATGCAAATGAACCTTGAATTATTATGATTCCACTAGTACTTCCTATTTCTATTTTTTTATAACTATTATTTAAAACCTCATGGTATTAGCAAAAAATTTATTTCTTACCACCTGGAACTATTTTTATGTCTATGTGAAATTGAAATAGATATGGACCATGTCGCTTTCCCAACATTTATAATTCAAACATTTTCAGAAATCTTCATGCTGAAGAAATTGTTAATTAAAATGTTTCAAAAGTAGAAATATAATTTATAACTAATAAATAATATTTTATATGAAAATATTTTATTTTTTAGAAATATGTAATAAAACTTTCAATAGAATATTTCTAACAAATATATTCTTCATTAGTATACATATTATGAAGGGAGTAAAATAGAAACATAGTTCAAAGATTGAAAAATCAAAATTTCTGACCTTTATGAAAAGCTTGTTTATTTTTAAATGATAGTTGTATGGCATAAAATTGCTATGGTCTTTTAATTTAGTGGGTATAATAAGCAAAATTATATGAAACTACCATTTTTGTAGGTTAAAATGCTCTATGCATTTGATTGTATATATGAATAGTATTGCAAGTATGGTGGTTATATGCTTAAACCAGAAACTGAGAAATATCTCACAAAGAATGTTTTTTCTGATTACTGATGCATTATTTTTTTAAAGTACAAGTAAATGAAAATAAAATTCCATCCAAAAATTAGTATTTTAACTAAAAAAAGTAATGTCAGCTATACATATACAATAAATCAAAAATTAGCCGGGCATGGTAGCGCACACCTGTAGTTCCAGCTACTTGGAAGGCTGAGGCGGAAGGATCGCCGGAGCCCAGCAGGTCGAGACTGTGGTGGCCGGGAGCGAGTGAGACTCCAACTCAAAAAAAAAAAAATTACATTTATTGCAGAAGGTTAATTATCTATTAAAATTGGAAAGTACTAGGAATTCTGGAATGTATAAACAATTTAGCATAACCAAAGACATGCATTTAAAAGTGTAAAATGACCCTGAATTATACCCCATATCCTTAAAATAAAAAAATTAAAAGCGAAAATTGACATTGACAAAACAAATTAACATTTTAGGAAACAATTTTTTTTACCACGGACAGAATATTTTTTAAATTTAATTTAACTTTTTGTTTTTATAGATTTAGGGCATAGAAACACAATTTTGTTACATGATATAGTGCATAGTGATGAAGTATGGACTTTTTGGTCATCCATTACCCAAATAATGTACATTGTAGCAAAGGGGTAATTTCTCATCCTTTACCTGCCCACTCAACCTTCCACCTTTCCAAATCTCCAATTTCTGTTATTCCACCATCGATGCCCATGTGTACACATTATTTGGCTCCCTCTTATCAGTGAGAACATGTGATATTGGGTTTTCCATTTTGAGTTATTTCACGTATTAGCCTCTAGTTCCTTTTATGTTGCTGGGATAAAAACATGATTTCTTTCATTTTTTTATGGATGAGTAATATTCCATGGTGTACACACACACACACACACACACACACACACACACACACACACACATTTTCTTTATCCAATCATCTGTTGATGGACACATCTGTTGAGCAGTGCTGCAATAAACATGAATGCAGGTATCTTTTTGATATAATGATATATTTCCTTTTGAGTAGATTTTCAGTAGTGGGATTGCTGGTAGGTCTATTTTTAGTTATTTGAGAAATCTTCATATTCTTTTCCAAAGGGGTTGTACTAATTTGCAATTCCACCAACAGTATGTATTCCCTTTTCTCTGTATTCTTGCCAACATTTGTTATTTTTTTTAACTTTTTAGCAATAGCCATTCTGACTACTGTAAGGTGGCATTTCTTTGTGATTTTAATCTGTATCTCTGATGATTAATGATGTTGAACATTTTTTCAGTTGCTTGTTGGCTGTCGACAAAGGAGAATACCAGAGGAACTCAAATCATTCTACAAAAAACAATATCTGCACACACATATTTATTGCAGCACTATTCACAATAGCAAAAACATGGAACCAATCATGCTGTTCATTGAAACTGGACTGGATTAAAAAAATGTGATACACATACATGGTGGAATGTTATACAACCATAAAGAAGAACAAACAAATGGACTTCACAGCAACTTGGATGGATTTGGAGTCTATCATAGTTCATGATGTATAACAGAATCAAGGAGAGAGTACCACATATTCTCACTCATAAGCGGACCCTGAGCATTTACCATCATACTATAAGAAAGGGACTGGCAATAGTGGGATACTGCTGGAGGGTGGGGGAAGGACACAACGTCAATAAGGGTACGGAATCTCAAACCAGGCAAAGCGGGGACCAAAGGGAGGCCCAAACTTTACCTGTATGATGACCACATGTATACCTATTCCTGAATTGTACCCCACATCATTAAAACAAAAATAAATACACAGGAAAAAAAAGAAAAAAAATTACAGTAATATGTTCTTTAAAGTAACTTTGCTTTCAATGTAAGATGTAATATCAATTTACATTATCTTAGTAGTAATTGTGTATGGTTGATATTATTAATCATATTTTACTACTGTTGAACTTAAGCCTAAAATGTTGTAGTATCCCAAGTTCACACCAAAAGTTAGCAACAGAATCAGGGTAAGCCTCCGTCTTTGTATTATTAAACATAGTATAGTTTATACTACAATAACAAACAAACACCCATCTCAGTGACTTAAAGCTATCATCACTAGACAGCTAAGGGCTTAGTTCTACATTGCTGCCATTCACATTCTGAAACTCAGTATATTATATTAATTACTAGCTGGAAGAATGTTGCCTACTGTAATATATGAAACACAGAACAACCATGCACTGAATCTTTAAGTTTCTGTCCACTAATGAGACACATTTTATTGTCCATGGCAAATTGTATAGTATTTCCATGAGCCTAGAAATGGAGAGAAAAGATTATATGGGATTATTCTATGGCCACGACTATCTTGACATTTGATTCAGTATCTGTTCCATTGATGAAAGTGCTTCCTTCAGCCATTTCCCTAGACCAACAGCTCTTTATGTGCAATCCAAAACTCCCTTCAGGAAGTTTAATACTGTAAGAAATGATTTTGGTATTTTGTTAGAGATTACATTGCGTAGTCTGGTCATTTTAGCAATATTATTTCTTCTGATCCATGAGATTGGGATCGTTTTTCATTTCTTTGTGTCATCTACATGTTATTTTATCAATGTTTTGGAGTTACCCTTACAGAGATCTTTCATCGTTTTGGTTAAATGTACTGTAGGTATTTTAATTTTTCCATAGCTATTGCAAATGTGTTTGTCTTCTTGATCTGGTTCTCAGCTAGATTGTCATTTGTATATATAATGCTGCTGATTTTTGTATGTTGCTTTTGTATTTTGAAAATTGTCTGAATCAATTTATCAAATTTAATAAGAGTTTTAGTGGAGTCCTTATGTATTTCTTTTTTTTTTTTTTGAGTTGGAGTCTCACTCTGTCTCCCAGACTGGAGTGCAGTGGCCGCTCCCGGCCACCGCAGCCTCAACCTGCTGGGCTCCGCCAATCCTTCCGCCTCAACCTTCCGAGTAGCCAGAATTACAGGTGCGTGCTACCACGCCCGGGTAATTTTTTGATTTTTTATTGTAGAGATGAGGTCTCGCCTGCCCAGGCGGGTCTCGAACCCGCGGGCTCAGGCAATCCGCTCACCTCAGCCTCCCAAAGGCGCGGGATTACAGGCTGAGCCACCGAGCCCGGCTATGTATTTCTATGTATAAGATTTTATCAACAGCAAACGGTAATTAGACTTTCTGTTTTTCAATTTGGATGCTATTTATTTCTTTCTCTTGCCTCATTTCTTTGACTAGGACTTCCAGTATTATGTTGAACAGGAGTGGTGAAAGTGGGCTTCCTTGTTATTTTCCAGTTATTAGAAGGAATGTTTTCAACATTTCCTCTTTCTACATGAGGTTAACTCTGGGTTTTTCATAAATGGTCTCTATTATTTGAAATATATTTTTTCTATGACTAGTTTGTTGAGTGTTTTTATCACAAAGAGTTGCTAAATTTTATCAAATGCTTTGTCTGCATCTATTGAGATGATCATATAGTTTATGTCTTTACTTCTCTTTATTTAATGCATCACATTTATTGATTTGAATATGTTAAGACATCTTCATATCTTTGGTATAAAATCCACTTAATTGTGGCTATTATTTTTTTAATGTAACGTTGGATTTGGTTTGCTAGTAGTTTGTTGAGAATATTTGTCTCTGTTAATCTTTTTTGTTTTGTTTTGTTTTGTTCTTGTCTGGTTTTGGTATTACGGTGATATTAGCCTTGTAAAATGAGTTAGGGAGGATTGCTCTCTCTTCTGTTTTTGAAACTGTTTCAGAAGGATTGGTGTTTGCTTTTAGTTATAAATTTTGTAAGATTGAGCTATGAATCTATCTGGTTTTAGGCTTTCTTTCTTGGAAGATTCTTTTATTACTGATTCAATATTGCCACTTATTTTTAGTGTGTTCAGGTTTTCTGTTTGTTTCTGATTAAATCTATGTTTTATTCATTCATTCAATATATATCTTTTAAGTGGATAATTTAATTTATTTACCTACAAGGTTAGTACTGGTATGTAAGATTTGTTATCATATTGTTAACTGTTTTCTGATTGTTTTGCATGTACTTGGGTCCTTTAGCTTTTTTTTTGTGTGTGTGTGTGTATCATTGTTATTTGTTCATTTTCTGTAGTGGTACTATTTAAATTGTTTCTTTTCCTCATTTTTGTGTTTGCTTTGCCATTGAATTTTATACTTTTGTGAGTTTTCACGATGGTAAATGTCAATCTTTAACTTCTTGATTTAAAAGTACCTTGAGCATTTCATCTAGATCTGGTCTAGTGTTGATAAGTTTTCTCAGCTTTTGTTTTTCTGGGAAAGACTTTTTTTCTCCTTCATTTATGGACAATATTTTTTTCTAGAAATAGTATCTTTGTCTGCCAGTGTTGTCTTTCAGCACTTTGAATATATCATCCTATTTTCTCCTGAACTGTAAGGTTTCTTCTGAAAAATCTGCAGTTAATCTGATTGTGGTTCCTTTAGAGTGGACAAGATGATTTTCTCTTGCTGTTTTAAAAATTCTTTCTGTGCCTTTGACTTTAGATGTTTTGATTATAATGTGTCATTGAGAAGATTTTTTTTTTTACATCTCTTGAAACATTGGTGAGCTTCCTGTATCTGAATGTCTAAGTCTCTTGCTAGACTTGGGACGTTTTTGACTATTATTTTGTTAAGTTTTTTCTTTCTGTGTCTTCTGGAACACTGATATTTTGAATATTTGGTCACTTTATGATGTCTCATATGCCACAAAATCTTTGCTCATTTTTTTATTTTTTCTTTGTTTTTTTCTTATTGGGTTATTTCAAAATACCTTGTCTTCAAGTTCTGGATTTTTTTCTTTTGTTTGGTCTAATATATTGTTGATGCTTTCAAATGTGTTTTGTAGTTTATTCAATAAATTCTTTATTTTTGGAATTTCTGTTTGATTCTTTTAAATAATATCTCATTTATATACTAAATTTCTCATTTATATACTGAATTTTTTTCGAATTTCTTTTTATTTTTTTCAGTATTCGCTTATATCTCATTGGGCTTCTTTAAAATCAAAGTTTTAAATTTGTGTGGAATTTTATAAATTTGTTTTTTATTGGAATTTTTTCTGGAAAATAATTTTGTTTCTTTGTAGATGTCATATTTCCTTGATATTTCATGTTTTCTGAGTGTTTTGTGCAGATATCTGCACATCTGGTGTAACAAATGATTCTTCTGTTTTGTTTTGTTTTGTTTTGTTTGGGTTTTTTTTGTATTTACTTTTATAGGGGAGCACTTTTTCCTAAAGGTATATCTATGGTGTTGATTGGCAGAGCAGATTGGCTTTGATCCTGAGTGTGTGTGAATGTGTGGTCTCTATTATCTATTCAGCTCTTAATTGACTCAGTAGTATCCATGATTTCCTCAGTGGCTTAAGGTGTGGTTATTAGTGAAGGTTATGATTTTTACTGGGGACTGAGATGCCAGGTAGGTCACTCTTCAGGTCTCAGTGGTGACAATGGTGAGCTGAGCATGCCTGTTGTTGAACTCTATAGTAGCATATGCCAGTACTAGTGTTAATAAGCCCAGGGAAGCCAATTACTAAGCCTCTAAGTGTCCTGTTTAGATGCTGACAGTGGCAGTGATGACCTGGGCAAGTGGGTGGGTTTTGGGTCCCTGGTAAGCCAGTGAGCATGGGTGATGAACATAACAGTGGTGGAACAACCCTATTGGATCTCAACTGGTGCATGCTGATGTTGATGGTATCTGTAATATGCTGGGTAGGTTGGTATTCATGCCTGCAAGTGGTTCACACATATAGATGCCAGATGTGGTAGTAGCAGAAGTGTGGATAGGCCTAATCTCAGCCTCAAAGAAGGGTTGTTCAGATGCTAACATTTGTGTTTTGGGTTGAGCAATTTCCAGGTCCTTTAGACTGTCTGCTCTGGCAAGTAGGGATACAAAGGTGGGCTGGGAGGGCTTGTCTTCAGGTCCCCTGATGGTTTGTGCGTGTGCTAGATGTTATATTCAGAGGTGGGGCAATCCTCAGGCCCTCAGTTGAATGCTCAGGTGAAAGATGACAGTGACCTTGCTGTGGCCCTGCAATTTGGGAGGATGAAGCTGCCTTCAATGGCAACAGACTACACCAGTGGGTGGGGAATGTTTGCCTTACTTGCACCTTAACTCCAGTGGCATTCATGCCTCAACCCTAAAGGTTGTAGCTGCACCTCACTCACACCTCATCCTTGGCATGCTTCCCTCATGCTTCAGAACCTGCACTGGACCTCAGGACAGTGCACAGTCTGTTGTAGACTGGCCTCTAAATTGGTGCTTTGCCTTAGCTGCTTATGTGTTTGCAAGTGTGTAATACCCAGTGAGAGTTTTTTTTCTACAGCAGTTTTCTCTCATGGTTGCCCAGCAGCTTTCTATGTTAGTTTTGGGATCTGTGAGGTTCAAGGGTCTCTTATGTGGCTAAGATTGCAGGAGACCACAGTGAGAATATTGACTGATGGAGAGCTCTAACTTACTTTTTCCCTTCATTAGGGAGTCGCACTTTCCTCTCTTCCCTTTCTTTAGGTGTTTTATTTTGTCACTTCTTTGTTGAACTCCAGTGTTCTCTGTTGAATGATTCATTGGGAATGTGATATCGGCTCACTATTGTGGTTTTCTTTGTGGAGGATGTGAGTACGAAATGCCTCTAGCTAGCCATTTTGAATCTTTTCTGTACCTCACTTTTGTGTGGAAGAATTTAAGGTCAAAGGCTCTTTTTCCCATTATCTTTTTATCTGTCTTTCCAATCTAGGAGGTTATATATTTCATATGGTGCAACTACAGAGTGTTAAAGCCTCCCACATACTGGATAACTGAATCACTAGATAGAGAACAGGTGTTCGATAGAGGAGCCTGAATCTATAACTGGTTTTTATAAGTGAGTAAAAGCCTTTATTGTGTTAAACAACTGAGATGTAAGTGTTGTTTAAGTAGGATAATCATGTCACCCATACTGATCTTCAAACTTATCATAGTAGTGACATAAACTAAAAAATGCTTATCATTGTAGGTGCTCAATATTAATAAAAATATTTCTGAGCCACAAATAATATACTCCTCTACTTCTCACCACAGATGGCTAATCAATTCAGTACAGTATTGACATTGCAACCTTTTTTCCACTGGAAATATCCTCTGAATTTAGTGAAGCTTTTCAAAGCTTTCATTTTTCAATTACTCTTTATCTTTTCTACAAGGCAATATTTTAAGTAAAGTAGATGAAATTAGCCCTTCTTACTTTTCTCTTCCATTCTCACCAGGGCAATAAAATACATAGTTGAAATTCATTCTCATGCATGTGTAAGGCTTAGAAAGATTAGTGGATAATAGAGTCCAAATAAGGGGCTTTTGAACATTAATCCACCAAGAGTTGAAGTTAGAAAATGTGTCATCTTGTGAGCTATTGGGCATAATATTTAGCCAGTTAGGTTTGGAAGGATTGAATAATACTTGGAAAGACATGTGGGCTGAGGTGGATTAAGAATTCATTTTCTTCCACCATCTGGTGCATTCACTTTTACTGTGTAAATCAGTCTATGCCATTGTGATGTTTCTTGTAGTTCTTTGCATTTTTAAAATTCTGTGAATACTTGTAATTATCTAACTTACTTGGTGTATAATTATAATGACAGTAGTAATATTCATCTTTATTCTTTAAGAAAATGTGGTCAGGGAATACATTATGATGTATTATTTGATTGGCAAAGAAATACATTTTTTCACATTATGTAGAAAAAGTGTATATAGCCAAATAACCTGTGAAAGACTCTGGGCTGGAAACTTCAGAATGGCAATAACAAAATGAAGAAAAAAAGAGTAACATAGAGTGGATAATGGAAACAAGCTTAAGGAGCCAAGTAGAAAGACAACGGGAGAAGGAAAAGTTTTGACGCTAAGAAAAGTGAGTTTGCTATTATACATTAGAAAAATCTTGATGCCATATTGGTAGATACTTAGATATTAGTTTTCTATTGCCAAATAGTCTAGATTAATACAACACTACTTGCAGCATTGCCTTGCAACTGTCCATTTCTTAGTTTATATGTCTTGGTTATTTCTAGCATAACATTTTTTCATTTTATGTGAGCATGAATATTGAGGGGGAAAGTATATGATTTTTCTAAATAAACTCATATTAAATTTACAATAAAAAGTTATCAATGGATATAGGATATTGCCAAGTAATAATAATTCATAAATAATAAAGCTATCATGTTTCTCTAGTATATTCACATTTTCACTGTGTAAGATGTTTAGTTTACAGCTTATGTCCATTCTCATTTTCACTCCTACCTTAGCTAATAACCTCATTGCACACTTAATGAACAAAAGATGCAATCGGAGAACTGCTTCCTTTTGTTGCCCTAAATCCTGTCAACCTACCAGCATCTATACACACATATCGTCTCTACTGTATTTTTATGATGGACGAAATATCTTTTGTTATATAAGGTCAAACCCTCCATTTTATCTTGTATCTTTGGGCTTACTTAGGGCCTTCATCCTTGTAAATGCAACTATCTAATAGATGTCTTCACATAGATATGTAATAGGAATCTCAAGCTTAACATCTATTTGAACTCTAGAATGCTGGCTTTTTGTTGTTGTTGTTACTCAATGATATTTGCTTATTTTGTCTTAGAACTTCACTATTGCTATTTC
The DNA here is from genome assembly GCF_000164805.1 of Carlito syrichta. Taxonomy (NCBI): domain Eukaryota; kingdom Metazoa; phylum Chordata; class Mammalia; order Primates; family Tarsiidae; genus Carlito; species Carlito syrichta. Next base: position 227,674 of record NW_007252119.1, read on the forward strand.
TTCTGCTTGTAGCACTATTTCTTTTTTCTTTTCTTTCTTTATTTCTTTTTATTTTTTTTTTTTTTAGTCAGTGTCTCACTCAGTCACCCAGGCTAGATTGCAGTGGTTAGATTGCACTCATGGCTACCACAGCCTCGACCTGTTGGGCTCAGGTAATCCTTTTGCCTCAGCCCTCCAAGTAGCTGGGATTACAGGGACATGCCATCACTCCTGACTAATTTTTAGATTTGTTGTAAAGATGAGGTCTCTCTGAGTTGCCCAAGCTGGTCTGGGCTCAAGCAATCCTCTCACCTCTACCTCCCAAAGTGCTGGGATTACAGGCATGACCACCACGCCCATCTTGTAGTTCCATTTCTTCAGATCTTTTTTAAACATTGCTCTCATTAAATTTCTCATTTCTGCCCAAAGTTTGACTCATCCAGAAAAGTCTTACTGAACCACACAAGCTACAGTGATGCTACTTATAAATTATGTTTGTATCCTATTGCCATACTCTATTTTTATTAACATCATAAGACTTATCAGTACAGGCAAATGTTGAGCATATTGTGGGTTCAGTACCAGATCATTGCATTAATGAGAACATTGCAATAAAGTGACTCACAAAAGTTTTTGGCTTCTTAGGGCACATGCAATTCATATTTACACTATACTGTAGTCTACTAAGTGTGCAACAGTATTATATCTAAAAACAATGTCCATAACTAAAGTAAAAAATACTTTATTACTAAAATATGCTAATGATCATTTGGACTTTCTGGAAGTCCTAACCTTTTTGCTAGTGGAGAATAGTGTCTCAATATTGTTGACAGCTGATCAGGGAGGTTACTTGCTGAAGGTTGAGGTGACTATGGCAGTTTCTTAAATAGAACAACCATGAAGTTTGTCACATTTATTGACTTTTCCTTTCATGAAAGATTTCTCCAAAGCATGCAATTCTGTGTAATAGCATATTACTAAGAGTAGAACCTCTCTCACATCCTGCCACTGCTTTATGAAGTTTATGTAATTGTCTAAATGCTTTGGTGTCATTTTAACAATGTTGGAGATGAGACAACATTGTCACTAGGAGTAGACTTTATTTCAAGGAACCAATTTCTTTGCTCATACATAAGTAGCAACCTCTCATTTGTTAAAGATTTATTATGGGATTGCAGTAACTCAATCACAACTTTTGGCTTTGTTTACAACTCTAGTTTTTTTTGTTATTTGCAGCATGTCTGCAGGTATTCCATCGACTGAAGTCTTGAAACCCTCAAAATCAGCCATGAGGATTGGAATTAACTTCTTCCAAACTCTTGTTAATGCTGATATTTTGATCTTCTATGAATCAGGAATGTTCTTTATGACATCTAGACTGGTGAAAACTTTCCAGAATGTTTTCAATTTACTTTGCCCAGATTTATCAGAGAAACCACTATCTATGGCATCTATAACTATATTAAATGCATTTCTTAAGTAATAAGACTTCAAAGTTGAAATGACTCATGAATCCATGGACTACAGAATGGACGTTTTATTAGAAGGCATAAAAACAAGCTGGGCTTGATGGCTCAGCCTGCAATCCCAGCGCTTTGGGAGGCTGAGCTGAGTGAATTGCCTGAACCCACGGGTTCAAGACCCACCTGAGCAACTTGGTGAGACCTCATCTCTACAATAAATCAAAAATTAGCCAGGCATGGTAGCACGTGCCTGTAGTTCCTGCTACTTGGGAGGCTGAGGCATAAGGATTGCCAGAGCCCAGCAGGTCGAGGCTGCAGTGGCTGGGAGCAGCCACTGCACTCCAGTCTGGGTGACAGAGTGAGACTCCAACTCAAAAAAAAAAGAAGGCATAAAAACAAAGTTAATATCCTTGTGCATAAGAGCTCTTAGGTTAGTAGATACACTCTCAATGTGCAATCATATTTTGAAAGAGATCATTTATTCTGGACAGTATGTCTCAACAGTGACTTTAAAATATTAAGTAAATCGTAGTGTAAACAGATGTACTCTCATTCAGACCTTTTCATTCCATTTATAAAGCACAGACAAAGTAGATTAAGCATACTTACTAACAACTTTAGGATATTTAGAATGGTAAATGAGCAATGAATTTAACTTAAAGTCATCAGCTACATTAGCCTCTAACAAGAGAGTCAGCCTGCACTTTGAAGCTTTGAAGCCAGGCATTGACTTCTCCTCTGTAACTATAAAAGTCCTATATAACATCTTCTTCCAAAATCAGGTTGTTTTATCTGTATTGAAAATCTGTTCTTTAACTTAAAGTAGATCTACTATTCTATTCATCAATCCTACTACTTGGCATCAACCCAAAGTAAAAGAGGTTGTTAAACAAGAAAGACACCTGCCTTTGCATATATTTCACAGCACAATTTACAATTGCAAAGTTGTAGAATCAACCTAAATGCTTGTTAAATGATCAGTGGATAAACAAAATGTGAAAATAAAATACACGCACACACATGTATGGATAGACAGATGGATAGATATAGAGAGACAAGATACACCGTGGAATACTATTCAGCCATAAAAAAGAACAAAATAATATCTTTTGCAGCAACTTAGATGGAACTGGAGATCATTATCCTAAGTGAAGTAATGCAGGAATGGAAAACCAAATACTAAATGTTCTCACTTATAAGTGGAAGCCAACGTACAGAACTGCAAAGGCATATAGAATGGCATAATGAACACTGGAGACTCAGAAGGGGTAAGGCAGGTGGAGCATGGGAAAAGGGAAAGGATAAAAAAAATCACATGTCAAATACAATGTGCTCTAATGGGGGTGATGGGTACACTTAAAACCCAGATTTCTTACCACTAAACAACGAATCCATGTGAGCAAAAGTCTTGTGCAACACAAAGCTATTGAAATATACATATATATTCAGAATAACAGAATCACTAAAAAAACCTGTTTTTTATTATAACCACCTTCATCAATTATCTTAGCTAGATCTTCTGGATAATTTGCTGCAGCTTCTGTATCTGCACTTGTTGCTTCACCCTGCACTTTTATGTTATGGAGATGGCTTATTTCTTTAAACTTCATGAACTAATCATTGGCAGCTTCCAAATTTTCTTTTGCAGCTTTCTCACCTCAATTTTCTTGAAAGGGCTTTGCTCTATATTAGGCTATGGCTTAAAGGAATGTTGTGTCTGGTTTAATCTTCTATATAGACCACTAAATCTTTCTCCATATCAGCAACAGGCATTTTTGCTTTCTTATCATTTGTGTGTTCACTATAACAGCACTTTTAGTTTTCTTCAAGAACTTTGCCTTTGAATTCCCAACTTGACTATCTGTTTGGCAAAAGAGGCTTAGCTTTCACCTTAACTCAGTTTTGATTTGCTTTCCTAATTAAGCTTAGTCATCTCTAGTATTTAATTTAAAGTTAAAGACATGAGGCTCTTCATTTTACTTTACTAACTAGAGACCATCGTAGGGTTACTAATTGACCAATTTTTGTATTTTTGAGTCTCAGGAACTAGAGAGGTCTAAGGAGAGGTATAAATATGAGAAAACTCTGTCATTGGAGCATTCAGCACACACACATTTATCAACAATGTGTGTTGTCTTATATGGACATATTTCATTGTGCACTCAAACAATTATGATAGTAACATCAAAGATTACTGATAATACATCTCCATAATGATATAACAGCAATAAATATTTTGGAAATATCACAAGAATTGTCACAGTGTGACACAAAAACACAGAGTGAGTATATGCTGTTATAAAAATGACGCCTATAGACTTGTTCAAAAGCTGCCACAAACCTTCAGTTTGTTTAAAAAAAACCACACAATATCTGTGAAGCACAATAAAGTGATGAGCAATAAAATTAGTTATTTCTGTACTTCATATTATTGTGCTTATTTTCTGTTTTTTGTATTGATTGTATTCTTTGCTTATTAGTATGTAAGATCCTTTAAAGTAGGGGTTATATGTTTCTAATACCTTTATATATTTAAAGCATCTATAACATGTCCTTGCACATAATAAACTCATATTTCTTTTTTTACTGACCCTTTTTTAGAGGAAAAAAAGCTTCACTGTTCATGTCACAATGGTATCTGGAAAAATCATATGTTTAAAAAGGGGTATCATTTAGCAAATGTGGACAACTTCTAGGTAATAATACTCTGAGATAAGTTCATTGTAGACTGTTTTTTGTGTTAGTTAATGTCTTGTTGAGTTTGTAAACATATGCTTTATTGGCAAAGATTCATTAAATAATTATTTTAATATAGACATCTTTTATACTCCCAATTTTTTATTTGTATCAAACCCATCATCACACTTCAAATTTATTTGAAAACATTTTTGCTAGATTTATTATCATCATTCCTTGGATATTAAAAGAAATACTTCTCATCTCATTTTCTTTGTTCCCTGCTCTAAATGGAACAATTCTTAGATATCCCCATATACACATTTGTGAAATTTGAGATATACTGAACATATTGGTTCATTTTTTAAGGCTGGTTAAATAATTCTGCTAATTTTTATACTTGTTTGATGTTGTTATAAAGACCAGTAGACAAATATTTATCCTGTAAAGTTTGTGATAATGTCAAACTATAGTAGACTTTATCTAAACCACTTCACATACATAAAGCCCCTACCTTATCTGTTTACTATCTCCACATACCAAGATGACAAAAATAGAACTTTGTCCTCCATGATCATATCCCAACTAATCAAACTATATGATTAAAGTTAGGATGTCATACCTGGGATTTGGCTTCTCTGAATCGAAATATTGTAGTTAGATATTCATTATATATTCTTTCTTATCATTCTGTATATACATTTATAAAGGCATTTATCAGATTTACTGAAATTGTCTGGACCCAACACCAAGCCACCGGTCACCCAGGGAAGCTCTGGGTGTCTGCCCCTCAGAGATACCGGTTCTATTTCTGGCTGAAGTACCCTGCGAGGGGCCCAGGGTCACTCTCACCACTCACTGCCTGCCCTTTGGAGCTTTTGAGCTCTGGAGTTCTGGGCCCACCCTGGCTGAGGCACCCAGCACGTGACCCCATGCTTGTGTAAGGGAACAGCATATCTTAAGGAGGTGCTGATTGGAGGCTTTCAGCTCCAGAGGAGGGAACTCCCGACTCCCTCCTCCACCCCAGCCTGCTGGTGAAACCCCGGATGCAGTGCCCAGCTGGGCAGCTGATCCCCGGTGCCTCGCAGGCCACCACAGCCCATCATAGTGGATTGCCCAGGGACCTAGATGAATAGAGCGAAAGGATCCATGAAAAAGGAGCTGCCACTGCAGCCTTTCTCCAGACAGAGATTTGCTTTGCCCTGCCCACCTTCAAGCAGCTTCCACCTCAGTTCCTGAGATAAATCCCACCCCCTGCTGAATCAGACACAGCAACTAAGCATCGCAGACCTCCCAGGCAGCAGGCTAAAAGAACAAACCTAAGCTACAAGTAAATCTAGCTGCCCATAATGAAAGCAAAGGGGGGAGGCTGGAGATCAGAGCTGAAGAGACTGTAGACACTCAGGAAAGATTCCAGAGCTAGTCTGATTTCTTACTTTGACTTTTGATTTCATCATTTTGACTGTTTTGCTCACTTTTGTTTGCTTTTTGATTTACACTATCTGTTTGTGTTAAGGATATGCATCAAAAGACATGATTTAATTGGTCTATCTTTGTGTAGTTACCAGTATTCTTTAGGGAATTTTGCTTGCATGCTTTTTTCACTTCTCTCCACCTTGTATCTCTTTTTCACCTGTTAGTTGGTATGTAAGTGTGTTCTCCCTCTCACTCTTCTCTCTTTCTAACATCCGTTTGACCACCCCTTCCTCCATTATTTTCCTCCTTTGTACCTCCTTTTGTTCCAGGGACCAAACCTACATCCTGCTGCACAGACAGATTGTAAGGTAGTGGGAAATAGGTTCCAGTGTGCCCATACACCTGTTGGTGGATACTGGGATCAGCAGATAGATTCTGAATCACAGCTCCCCCATCAATTAAACCTCAAAACTACAAAAAGTACAGCCTCCAGTCCACACTCCAGCCTCAAAAGTGAACAAAGCCAGATGACCCTCATAAGAAAGAACGGGAGATTGAACAAAGTAAAAGCAACCCCACCTTCCCTGAAAAACAGAATTAAAGAAGGGGAGGGAAAGGGGGAGAGAGAGAAAAATCTACACAAAAGAAGAAAAACCAAAAGAATATGGGTCTCTTCCAGACCCCTGGGAGGGCAGACACTGAGAAAACTGACTTTGGAATGCAAACAATGAAGAGCCACCAGAATAAGTGGTCTCAAACTACAAAGCTAGATATCAAGACATTAATGGAGAGATTAAAAAGAATTGAGGAGAGAAAAGAAGAAACTAGGAAGGAGCTGATAACTGAGATAACACTAATAAAGAATACTGTGAATGAAATAAATAACAAGCTGATAAACATGGAAAGCACAATGAGCCAAGCAGAAGAAAGAATCTCAGAGCTTGAGGAACAAAATACAGAACTAACCCAAACTGTTAAAAACACAGAAAACAAGCTTAAAAAGACAGAACAAAACCTTCAAGAGCTGAGCAATTACTTCAAGAGATCAAACCTAAGAGTAATTGGTCCTCCTGAGGCAGAAAGAGAGACAGAGACCACACTGGAACAAGCTTTCCATGAGATTATTCAAGAAAACTTCCCTTATCTAATCAGTGATGCAAAAATTCAAACAAAAGAGATTCAGAGAACCCCTGCAAGACAACAAATGAGAAGACCAACTTCCAGACACATAATAATTCACATAAACAAAGTAGGTATAAAAGAAAAAATCCTAAAGGCAGCAAGAGAAAAAGGCCAGATCACCTACCATGGAAGACCAATTAGAATAGCAGCATATTTATCTACAGAAACTCTACAGGCTAGGAGAGCTTGGAGCCCTATCTTCAAAGTTCTAAAAGATAAACAATTTCAAACAAGAATAACGTACCCAGTCAAGCTAAACTTCATCAGTGAGGAAGAATTAAAATCTTTCCCAGGTATCCAGTCCCCAAGAACTTACACTGCCACCAGATTGCCTCTGCAGGAAACATTTAAGAAAGTACTAAACACACATGAAAAGGAAAAAAGAAAAACAGTGTTCTTCACAAAAGTACAGGAAAAGGAGTAAAACACACATGAACCAACCCCAAAACCAAAAGAAAGACAACAAATGAAGAGGAACAACAAGAACAACTCTATAGGAACTTTATGATACAGATCAATTCTCACATTTCAATAAGTAGCCTGAATGTGTATGGACTAAATGCACCACTGAAAAGACCTAGAATGGCAAAATGGATAAAATATCACCAGGCAACAATATACTGCCTTCAAGAGACCCATCTCACTAGAAAGGACATGCACAGACTCAAAGTAAGAGGATGGGAAACAAATTTTCAGACGAATGGAACACAAAAGAAAAGAGGAGACGCGATCCTAATTTCAGACAAAATACCATTTAAACTAACAAAAATTTAAAAAGATACAGAAGGTCACTACATAATGATAAAAGGTTCACTCCATCAACAAGAAATATGTATCCTAAACATATATGACCCAATATCGGAGAGCCAACTTTCATAAAGCAGCTTCTAGGAAAACTAAAGAAATATATTGACTCTAACATCATCATAACTGGGGACTTTAATACCCCACTCACAATGCTAGACAGATCATCAGGATAAAAACCAGTAATGAGATCTGGAACCTCAATGTGACTCTTGACCAAATAGACTTAATTGATAACTACAGAACACTCCATCCAAAGACCACAGAATACACATTCACTCATCACTGCATGGAACGTACTCTAAGATCGACCACAAACTTGGCCATAAATCAAGCATAAGCATAAAAGGACCGAAATTTTACCATGCACCTTCTCGGACCACAGTGGGATAGAAGTAAACATTAACATGAACAAGGTCCCACCAAAACCCACAAACACATAGATACTAAACTGCATGATGCTAAACAACTCTTGGATCAATGATGAAATGAAAACAGAGATCACAAGACACCTGGAAACAAATGAAAATGAAGAAACATCTTATCAAAATCTCTAGGATGCCATGAAAACTGTAGTAAGAGAGGAATTTATATTCCTACAAATGCACATGAGGAAAATGGAAGGATCACAAACTAACAGCCTAACAAGCCACCTAAGGAGGTTGGAAAAGCAAGACCACAAAAACCCTAATTTAAGCAGAAGAATCCAGATCACCAAAATAAAAGCACAAATCCAGGACTTAAAAGTCAAAAAGATAATACAAAAAATCAATGAAACAAAAAGCTGATTCTATGAAAGAATAAACAAGATCGATGGTCCCCTAGCTAGACTCACCAAGAAAGAAAAAGAGAGAAAAAACCCAAATAACCACAATCAGAAACACAAAAGATGAAGTCACATCTGACCCTGAAGAAATGCAAAAGACCATTAGAGACTACTATGTACACTTGTATGGAAACAAACTTGAAAACCTTAAGGAAATGGAAGACTTTCTGTCATCAACAACCTGCCTAGTTTGAGACAAGAAGAAATTGATACCCTAAATATACCAATAACAATCAAGGAAATGGACTATGCAATAAGAAAACTACCTACAAAAAAAATCCCTGGACCAGATGGGTTTCCAGCAGAATTCTACAAGACATTTAAAGAGGAGCTGATACCAATCCTACTGAAGGTATTCCAGGTGATTAACAAAGATGGAACTCTCCCCAAATCATTTTACGAAGCTAACATCACATTGATACCCAAGCCAGGTAAAGACCCAACAAAGAAAGAGAACTACAGGCCAATAACGTTGATGAACATAGATGCTAAAATTCTCAACAAGATCCTAACGAACCAGATTCAACAACACATCTCAAAAATCATCCATCATGACCAAGTAGGCTTCATCCCTGGGATGCAAGGTTGGTTCAACATTCGTAAAACCATAAATGTAATAAAATATATCAACAGATGTCAAAACAAAAACTACATGATTATATCATTGGATGCAGAAAAAGCTTTTGATAAAATCCAATGCCCCTTCTTGATAAAAACCCTTGAACATCTAGGCATACGGGGACATACCTCAAAATAGTAAAAGCCATCTATGAGAAACCCACAGCCAGCATACTCCTAAAAGAACAAAAATTGGAACCATTTCCCCTGAAAACTGGAACAAGACAAGGATGCCCACTCTCACCCCTTCTGTTCAATATAGTATTGGAAGTCCTGGCTAGAGCAATCAGAGAAGAGAATGCAATCAGGGGTATCCAAATAGGAAAAGAGGCAGTCAAGTTATCTCTCTTTGCAGATGATATGATTGTGTACCTTGAAAACCCAAGAGAATCTGTCAAAAACCTCCTTACACTGATAAAGGCCTTTGACAAATTCAAGATATAAAATAAACGTGCAAAAGACAATTGCATTTCTTTACACCAAAAATAAACAAACAGAAACCCAAATAAAAATCACAATTCCATTCACAATAGCCACACAAAGAAATGAAATACCTTGGCATTTTCCTAACCAGAAACACGAAATACCTTTACAATGAAAACTACAAAACTCTGCTCAAAGAAATCAAATATGACACAAACAAGTAGAAAAATATTTCATGCTTATGGATTGGAAGAATCAACATTATGAAGATGTCCATCCTACCTAAGGCAATCTACACATTTAATGCAATACCCATCAAATTACCAGCAATATTCTTCTCAGATCTAGAAAAAACAACACAGGAATTCATATGGAAACACAAACGACCAAGAATAGCCAGAACAATCCTCAGCAAAAAAAAAAAAAAAAAAAAAAAAACCGGGTGGTATCACAATACCAAACTTCAAACTTTACTATAAAGCTACTATAATCAAAACAGCTTGGTATTGATATAGGAACAGGCATATAGACCAATGGAATAGAATTGAGATTCCAGAAGCAAAACCTCAATTTCTCAACTAACTCATCTTTGACAAAGCCTCCACCACCTACCACTCGGGAGAGGAGAACCTATTCAGTAAATTGTGCTGGGAATACTGGCTGACCACATGCAGAAGACTCCAACAAGACCCCTCTCTATCCCATACACAAAAATTAACTCTGAGTGGATCAGAGACCTATATGTAAAACCTCAAACCATAAGAATCTTAGGAAATGAAGGACATACCCTCATGGAAATTGGAACTGGCATCCAATTCCTGATCAAAACCCAAAATCCACAGACCATAAGAGATAAGGTAGACAAGTGGGACCTCATTAAACTGATAAGCTTCTGCATAGCCAAAGAAACCATCAAGAGAGCAGGGAGACAGCCTACAGACTGGGAAAAAGTATTTGCCAACTCCAGGTCTGACAAAGGCTTAACATGTTGTATCTACAAGAAACTCAAATGTGCTGAAAAGAAAAAACAAACAACCCCATTATAAAATGGGCAAAAGATATGAACAGACACTTCTCAAAGGAAGACATCAGAGCAGCCAACAGACACATGAAGAAATGTTCAACCTCACTAATCATCAGGGAGATGCAAATCAAAACCACACTGGGATACCACCTAACTCCAGTCAGAATGGCAATTATCAATCACTCAAAAAATAACAGTTGCTGGAGAGGGTATGGCGAAAAGGGAACACTTCTACACTGTTGGTGGGAATGTAAATTAGTGCAACCTCTGTGGAAAGCATTGTGGCAATTCTTAAAAGCTCTAAATATCGACCTCCCATATGATCCTGCAATCCCCCTATTGGGAATATACCCTTAAGAACTCAAATCACTCTATCAAAAAGATACCTGCACGCGAATGTTTATCACAGCATTGTTCACAATAGAAAGAACCTGGAAGCAACCATGCTGTCCATCAAAAGAGGACTGGATTAAAAAATGTGGTAGATATACACAATGGAATACTACGCAGCCATAAAAAAGAACAAAATCATGAATTTTGCAGCAACCTGGATGGAACTAGAATTTATAATACTGAGTGACCTCTCACAGAAACAAACATCTGAGTATCACATGTTTTCACTCATATAGTGGACCTTGATCATCCAACGTAATACCATAAGAAAATGACTGACAGTGGTGGGAAACTATGCGGGGGAGGGGAAGCAGATAGGATTAATGGTATTAAATATCTGTCTGGGGACGGGGAGACACCTCTTATCAACAAGGGTGCCGGAACGAAACATATTTATATACCTAACCCTTAACTATACCCCACAATATCATAATAAAAAATATTGATTATAAAAAAATAATTAAAAAAAGAAATTATCTGCTTTTATTCACTGCTATTATCATCTTATACCATGTTCTAAACCTAATAAGTAGTTAACTAACCTCGCCATATGGAAATACATTTCTATTTTATTGTTGTAAAATTAGTTTACTACTGTTTCAGTCATATTCTCTCATCCTTATAACCTATGGCCAAGATGAAGCAATTAACTCATGAACATTGTTAGTAGTCACATTCTCATGTCAGCTAAGCTAATCTTCCTCTAATATAGTGGTATTTGTTCTCAAAGTATATTATATATACACAGTCACAGGCTAATGATTAGTAATAATACGAGAATGGCTGCTCAAATTCATTTTCCCACTATTCCTTTATCTATTTATTCACCCCCTCATCAATCCCCAACATCAGAACTTCTATATTTCTTATTGTATGTACCTGACCTCAATTCTAGCAGTCACAATAGTTAGAATGATAAATGGATTATTAAGGTTATTTGAAATTTTCATAGAACCATTTTATAGGTGTCATAGTAGAATATGGAGGTTACATTATTTAGAGAATAAAATTGGGGCCTCAGAAATAGTATTTTGTCTTATAGTGAATAAGTTATACTAACTTGCCTTCTTCAAGATTTTTAAACTTTGTTCCATAGAAGAACTTAAGAGGATTCCAGAAAGCTTAATCTGAATTTTTAAATCTGTATTTATTGAAAACCTTTCATAAAAATCCAGATACTCAAATGTTTATCCATTCTCTCAATTTTTTGCAGATTTCACATGAATGCTTTTCCTGATCTGTTTGCATAGACTTTAAGTTCTTGTAAATAAAAATTTAAAGTTATGAAGTGATTTACTATTAGTATTCAAATCTTTGCATGTCTACCCATGCAAAATTCGTTCAAGCAAGTACATTTCTGTAGCACATATCCTGTGCCTAATAAAACTATCCATTCTTCTTAAATGCTTAAACAGATTATATAACTTTATTATTTAGGTTATAGATTTTTGTCATTCAACTTTTATTCCATAACATGAGTTTTTGTTAAGTAGTTGCACCTAAGGAAAACACCCCAAAGAAAGTTTTTGTTGCTGAGTTGAAAAACTTCTATTCAGGGTCAAATTACCATGATAAGCAGCTACTAAGGGATATATAATACATGTTTAGCCCACAGCTGGTGTTTGATAAATGGTTTTCTACTATTTTGAGAAGTTACATTATATTTACGTTTGCATGTTTATGAAGGAAGGGCAGAAAACAGAGTATAGTGCTCTATTCTTTAGTTACATCTGTTTAGGTTACAGTTGATGTATTCCAAATCTGTCTTTGAATACAGTTCTCTCTTCAATTCTGTTACTATTGCTAATAATGAGCTTGTAAACTTCTTTTGATCATATGATGATGTCTGAAAACACATACAGCAATAAAAGAAGCCCACATTTCCACAGAAATACTTTTGTTTACTTTAGCATGTTAGATAAATGGGTATTTTTCTTCCTTTGATCTAGAAACTGTCTGCTAGTAAGGCTTTTATTACTAGATAAAATTATAAGGGCAGATATAGTGATGTTATTGTTTTCAACTATGCGGTCTTTAACAGAGAATATTCATGACTATTAAGAGGCATTGTGAAAATGTATAAAATAGAAAAATTTTGAAATAATATGTGCAAAGTCTAAAATGTAAAACAGTAAATGTATAACATTCATACACAATATTATAAATGTATAACTTCAAAACAATGACATTTATTTAGGTTTTGAAAATGAGTATAAATGAACTTTTCTTCAAATTATTGATTTTCACCTTTCTATTTAAGGAAGTTAATGAAAATATGACAGACTTTCTTCCATTTCTATAGTCAGGAAGACAGAGCATTTTCATGAGCAGCCATAGATCAATCCAACACAAATTTACCAGTGACTTCTCTTAGCCATTCTTATCAGGATCTTCTCTATCCATTAACATAGTGAAATATTATCATATGACATTGATGTGAATCTGGTTTTGGGAAGAAGAGAATTGATCATCTTCTGTTTAAGGAGTAGTAAAGATAACACTGATGGTTAGCGGCATAAGTTTTCTAAATTAATTATGTCTGTTTTATTGGTTCTTGATGTTACATTCTTTAACATCTCTATGAATTAGAAAAATAATTGGGTTTGGTGGCTCATGCCTGTAACCTCAGCACTGTGGGAAGCGGAGGCGAGAGGACTGCTTGAGCCCAGGGCTTCGAGATTAGCCTGGGCAACTTGCTGAGACCTCATCTGTATAATAAATCATAAAATTAACCGGGCATGGTGGTGTGCGCCTGTGATTCCAGCTACTTGGAAGGCTGAGGCAGAAGGATTGCCTGAGTCCAACAAGTAGAGGCTGCGGTGACCATGAGCATGCCACTGCACTCTAGTCTGGGTGACAGAGTGAGACTCCAACTCAAAACGCACACACACACACACACACACACACACACACACACACACCAGAAAATTAGGCCACATGTGGTGGCTCACACCTGTAATCCTAGCATTCACCTCGAAGCATGATTTGCACATAATCAATAAATGATATCTAAAGAAAGTCTGCAAGCCTTAAATTTGGCAGGATATGTGTCTTCACAGATCTTTCTTTTCCTTTCCTCCTCCTTCCTCCTCCTCTTCCTCCCCTCCTTACTGCCCCTCCTTCTCCCCTCCCCCTCTCTCCCCCCTTTCTTCCCCCTCTCACTCCCACTCCCAACTCCTTCTTTCCTCTCCTCCTCCTCCTTCTCTTCCTTCTCCTTCTTCGTCTTCATTTGGTCTAAGAAACATAATCCCTCCTCATTTAATTAACCGTACAAAATAGTTCACGTGTGCTTGTATCTATCTGCTGAAAGCTGTCATCAAGTGATATTGTCTTGTAACTGGATTTCATAATTATTTGGCATGCTTGCATGATAGCCCATCTCTTTCAGGCTATAAAAGAGATCCTTCCATTTGTCCCTTCCTCTTTGCTGTAACAATATTACTAATCTACCAGACAATTTTCACTTAAATTTTTTTTTTTTGAGTTGGAGTCTCACTCTGTCGCCCAGACTGGAGTGCAGTGGGCAGCTTCAGCCTGCTGGGCTCCTGCGATCCTTCTGCCTCAGCCTTCCGAGTAGCCGGAATTACAGGCATGTGCCACCTCGCCCGGCTGATTTTTTTATTTATTGTAGAGATGAGGTCTCGCTGCCAAGGCGGGTCTCGAACCGGCGGGCTCAGGCAATTCACTCACCTCAGCCTCCCAAAGGCGCGGGATTACAGGCTGAGCCACCGAGCCCGGCGTCACTTAAATATTTAACCTATTTGACTGTTCAGTGTTTGCTGAGATTAAAACTTTCTCACAACTGGAAAGATGTTACAAGTGAATAGGTGGAAGTGGCTGCTGGCAATGGGAGAGGGGCCTGATGTTGACTGCTAGTCTGAATCTGGATGAAGAGGGGATAGAGGGAAAAAAAAAACTTTCTCAGAGGACACAGTGACCACTGTGTGGATTTCCCCCCTTTGTGGCAATAAAAAAATAAAAATTTTTGTACTTTTCTAAACTTCCCATCTGTCTGATTACATAATATAAAGTATTCCTGTTTGATCTTATTTACCACTATAATTCCTGAAGTAGGCAGAACCTGTATAACAAGCTACTATTGACATAAATAAGGGAGTTGTAAACCACTATGTTAGGGACAACAAACATAGCAAGAACTGGCAGAAACAGATGCTTTATCTGATTAGTCAGGGCAATATGACTTTCTTTTATATAATGTATTGCAATTTGTAATTTTACAACTATTCTTAAGTGCGTTTGAATAATGTATTTTTTCTTCACTCAACAGTAAAGTTTATAGAGCCAAGGATCCATTGTCACTCAGAGTTCTAACCAGTCTCCAACACTGTGCAAACCAATATACCTTTATTGTTTAAAAAAACCGACAATTATTCAATTTGAAATATCAATATTTTCTTGTGAGCTTTTAATATAAACTCTGATATGTTTGTATATGCCCCTTTTCCTTCTTTCCACCCTAAAACTGCTTTATACAACAAGACCTCTCAGTAATCACCTCAAGTTACATGTAAAGCAATGCATCTTTGCTATTATTTTATTAATTTTTATGATGATCTTGCCCACATGATTTTTTTTTACCTTCAGAGATCAAATCATTTCATTTGTGCAAATGTTGTCTTTCTTTCTGACATATAACATCATTTACATGTATCACTGGACCACTGAAAGACTGGGCAATTTTTAAATAATATAAACTTATTGTTCATAGTTCTGGAGGCCAGGAAGTCCAAGGATGAGACACCATTAGATTCAATGTCTGGTAAGAGCTTCGTCTCTGCTTGATAGATGGCACCTTGCTGCTGTGTTGCCACATGGTAGAAGAGTCAGACAGATTCCTTCAAGCTTCTTATATAAGGACAGAAATCTCATTCATGAGGGCAGACCCTTCATTTCCTAATCACTTTCCAAAGGTCCCATCCTTTAACACAGTTGCATTGGAGATTTAAGTTTCAATGTATGAATTTTGGAGGGACATACACATTCAGACCATAACACCAGTTAAGATTTTACTTCCTGTTCCCGATTTTAAAAACATCAAAAAAGACACATAGCGCCGGGCTCGGTGGCTCAGTCTGTAATCCCGCACCTTTGGGAGGCTGAGGTGAGTGGATTGCCTGAGCCCGCGGGTTCGAGACCCGCCTGGGCAGCGAGACCTCATCTCTACAATAAGTCAAAAAATCAGCCGGGCGTGGTAGGGCCTGCCTGTAATTCCGGCTACTCGGAAGTCTGAGGCGGAAGGATCGCCGGAGCCCAGCAGGCGAGGCTGCGGTGGCCGGAAGCGGCCACTGCACTCCAGTCTGGGGGACAGAGTGAGACTCCAACTCAAAAAAAAAAAAAAAAAGACACATAGCATGATAGATGAGCAAAATAGTTCTACTAGTGGTATACCTAACAAAGGAAAATGTAAGTAATATTTTGTTTTTTGGCAGTAAAGCAAAAGTTAATAAGGAACTAGTATATACAGGAATAAGAAAATATAAATCCACCATTTGAGATACATTTATTAGTGGCTAAAGAAATTACAAAACTGAATTCACCTTTTGTTTTCCTTCTACTTTCTCTGTTAAGAAAGATCAACTTTAATATGGTGAAGATGGAGCAAATATTGAGGCAAAAAAATATACTAAGAAAATGAGGTAACTTAAGAGATTCTAAGAAACTACTCCAAATGAATTCAAATCTTCTTAATTACACATATCTGAGCCATATCTGAGAATATTAATACCTCAGAATACAGAGAGAAACACTGTTACCAACAATCTTTGATTATTCAATGGGAAAGCGTTAAAAATTCCATAACAAAAAGTTGAATTTTTATTGAAAAATGATATACCTTCAAAAATTATCAATTGTTGAGAATATACCAAAGCTCCCATTTACTTCTAAACCCACATGTACTAATCACAGAGAGGAAATCCATGTACATTAGCAGAGATAGGCAGAAATAGATTCCAGCTCTTCACAGATGAAAAATTCAGATAAGCAAAGTAACTAGCTTTGCGTCACAGAGCCTATAAATGGCAGAAAGAATTAAAACACATGTCTAATTCTAAATTTTTTACACTTATATACTGCTTATGATATATATTAAGTCATATTTCTAAACTGGATTATTGAACATGTATTTATGTATGAGAATAGTGGTTATTGGAACCCTTAAGAATAATATGGGCTACTAAAACGGCAGATGAGGAAACATTTAAATGTATACAAACAGCAATGGTTAATACATTGATTGAAACTTTGATAAAGGAAGTGATTGATGAGAAAAATGATTGTTCTATTCTACATTTTATTGATGTTTAAAATCCACTTATATAGCAATCAAAATTTGTAGATAACACAAATCTAGGCCTATTATATTAACAAAATCTCAATGTTTGAAACATGGACTTTAAACACCATCAAGTGGAACCTGAAGTATCTCCACCGAATAGTTTTCAACCAGTCTGTGCTTGAGTATTCTAATGTCAGGAAACACATTGTGTCATGAATTATCCTGTTTTAATTAAAGTCATTACATTATTTCAGGTAAGAAAGTATTATTTGTTACTTATTTAACTTTTTAGTTCCTTATTAAACATGGTGGAACCTGAAAGAACCTGCATATACTTTAGAAAATATTTGAAAAGCTCTTGGATGGTTCAAAGTATCAGCTAAATCAAGAAATAATTTTTAAAATTTAAGACATTTTATTTTGTTATTGCTTTAAGTCAATTATTTGAACTTAATTTCACCAATGGAGATCATTGAAATATGGTATAGGAAATAACGAGAAGTACACAGAATAACTGAATAATCATTATAAAAGAATCATTATGTATCATCTGGTACAAAATACAACTTTCTTATAATTACTAAATAACTACAATTAATTTTATAGTTAGTTAATAATGACTATTAATATGAGTTACAATTAACAAAAATGCAACTTAATGAAAGAAATCGATTATAGTTATAAGTTACATTTAGCTATATTAAAAAATATTTTGTATAACATAACATTCACTAATTTTAAGTGCACAATTCAATATGTAACCACTGTAACCATCACCACAATCAAGATATAGAACATTTTTGTTACTCTTACAAATAACCTTCTAATTTCTTCACTAAAACTTCTGTAAAAGCAACAAGTATGTGAAAAAAGACACAGAGCATTTATATAAATAAATAAATATATGCATATATACACACATATACATATATGTTTATATAAAAGCATAATGTAATAAGGGAATTATACAAAAAAATGACAAATTTATGAGCTGAATGATCTAAAGGTAAATGAGAAAAAAGTGGAATAGACAAATATATAGCTGGAAAAGATGAAAGGTTTGGTTATGGTATGGTGTGACTTCAGTGAGAAAGTGAGGCACAGTTGTCTTTCCACATCTTAATAACAGAAATAATGACATTTTAATGTAATACAAATATCATAAGAAATGTGAATATGTTTTCTATTTTGTAATTACTTTTGTTATTTTAAAAATTTTTATTTTATACTTTTATTGAATTTTTTTCATTAAAATTATTTAAAAAATACATGTGGCATAAAATTTATGCAAACTTTCATTTAAATTATATGTCCACTCTCCTGAGAGATCAGTGCATGCAATATAATGGAAATGGTAATTGCAGACGTGGTCAGAATTAATCTCTCTCTCTCTCTCTCTCTCTCTCTCTCTCTCTCTCTCTCTCTCTCTCACACACACACACACACACACACACACACACACACACACACACTCCTCTTTTTATAACAGAAATCATTATTATTATTTTTGTATTTTAAAGATGTGGTGTACAAATCAGGACTGGGTACATAAATGATTTATGTACAGGTGAAGTTTGGACTCCCATTGGACATAATGGAATCATGAACACTTACTGATGTGTTCCCGCCTCCTTCCCTCAGCATTGTCCTGCTACTGTCAATCACTTCCTTCTAGTATTATGATGGGTATTTTTTTGTGATTCATCACTGAGTTTTATAGACTCTAAATCTATCCAAGTTGCTGTGAAGACCATAATTTTGTAATATTCCATTGGGTATATTTACCACTTTTTAAAATCCAGTCCACTTTCGATGGGCTGCATAATTGGTTCCATGTTTTTGCTATTGTGAGTTGTACTGTAATAAACATGCATTCACAGGTGTCTTCTGTAGAATGATTTGAGCTCCTCCTGGTATAGTCCAAGAAGGTGGATTGCTGGGTGCTAGGGAAGGGCAATTTCTAGTTCTTTTAGAAATCATAACAGTGTTTTCCATAGAGGCTGAACTAATTTGCACTCCCACCAACAGTGTAGAAGTACTCCCTTTTCTCTGAATTCTTGCCAACATTTGTTGTTTTTCGTTTTATTAAAGATGATTATTTTTACTGGAATTAGATGGTATCGCAATGAGGTTTTTATTTGCATTTCTGTGATGATTAGTGAGACAGCATTTTTTCATGTGTCGGTTGGCTGTTCATATGTCTTCCTTTAAGAAGACGGGCTTGGTGGCTCAGCCTGTAATCCCGCACCTTTGGGAGGCTGAGGTGAGTGGATGGCCTGAGCCCGCGGGTTTGAGACCCGCCTGGGCAGCGAGACCTCATCTCTACAGTAAATCAAAAAATCAGCCGGACGTGGTAGCGCGCCTGTAATTCCAGCTACTCGGAAGGCTGAGGCGGAAGGATCGCCGGAGCCCAGCAGGTCGAGGCTGCGGTGGCCGGGAGCGGCCGCTGCCCTCCAGTCTGGGCGACTGAGTGAGACTCCAACTCAAAAAAAAAAAAAAAAAGCAGGCAGATGAAAGTCTAGCCTTGTCGTAAGCCCTTTCTCCCGATAGTGGACCTGGTATGTGGTGTATTGAGATGTGCTCCTCATCTTTCTTCCCTCCCTCTCCCTCCCTCCCGTAGCAGTGCCCAGTGTCTGTCCTTCCTACCCTTGTGTTCGTGTGACCCATGATCAGAGCCCTCTAACGAGTAAGAACATGCTCATTAAATATTACAAACAAAACAAAGTGGATATTAATTCTTTGTTTCTGTGATAGTTCACTTAGTATGACGGTCTCCAGCTGTATCCATGTTGCTGTAAAGGACATGATATTGTTCTTTTTTATGGCTGCATAGTACTCCATCATGTATATGTAGCATATTTTCTTTATCAAGTTCAATTTGATGAACATCTGGGTTTGTTCCATGTTTTTGCTACCATGAATAATGCTGCAATAAACATTTGTGTGCAGGTGTCTTTTTGGTAGAGCAATTTGCATTAGGTTTTGCCCACTTTTTAATAGGACTGTTTGGTTTTTTTCCTTTTGACCTATTTGAGTTCCTTGTAGATCCTGGATATTAGGCCTTTGTCAGATATAAAGTTGGCAAATATTTGTCCCCATTCTGTGGGCTGCCTTTCCAATCTCTTGATGTAGTCTTTTGCTTTGCAGAAGCTTTTCAGTTTGGTGAGATCCCACTTGTCTATCCTATCTTTCATAGTATGGGCATTTGGGGTCTTGATCAGGATTTGGTTGCCTATTCCAATTTCCCTAAGGGTGTATCCTGAGTCTTATAGTTTGAAGTTTTACGTTTAAGTCTTAGATCCATTTAGATTTTTGTGTATGGTGATAGGGGTCCTGTTTCAGTCTTTTGCATGTGGTCAGCCAGTTTTCCCAGTACCATTTACTGAATAGGTTATCCTTTCTTCAGTGATTGTTGGTGGAGTCTTCATCAAAGATGAATTGACTGAGAAATTGAGATTTTACTTTCAGAGTCTCTAGCCTGTTCCGTTGGTCTATATGTCCATTTTTGTACTAATGCCAGGCTGTTTTGATTATTGTAGCCCTATAATAAAGTGTGAAGTCTGGGAGTATGGTGCCTCTTACTTTGCTTCTTTTGCTGAGGATTTTTTTGGCTATTCATGGTAGTTTGTATTTCCATATGAATTTCTGTACTGTCATTTCCAGGTCTGAGAAGAATGATGTTGGTAGTTTAATGGGTATTGCATAGAATCTGTAGATTGCCTTGAGTAGAATGGACATTCTAACAATGTTGATTCTTCTCATCCATGAGCATGGAATATTTTTTCCATTTGTTTGTCTTCCTTGATTTCTTTGAGTAGTATTTTGTAGTCTTCATTGTAAAGGAAGATGTCAAGCGATTTCTTTTTTGGGGGGAGGGGAGGTGGGCTACTGTGAATGGGACTGTACTTTTTATTTTGCTGTTTATTGTTGGTATATAAAAATGTGACTGTATTTCGCACAAGAAATGCGAATATGTTTTCAAAGTCTAAGAGGAAGACAGTAAATCTAGTGGAGTGCTTGTTTTAAATAATGTATTATCTGATGAAATTACCTTCAGTTATAGCACTGGCTTTATGGGAGATATGTATTCTAAGTTATAAACAGCTGGCATGAAAGCAAACACACAGAACACAAAATTGTATTTCAATAGCATGGTGCATACTTGTTGTATCTGTATATTCCTTTATAATTTCATTTTCATTTCTTTTCTATTCACTCTTATATTCACAATATTGTAACAATTATAATTTTAGATTACATACAAAATATAACACATTCTTCATGTGACCCCATGTATATTTTCTTACATGAGCAATCACTTTGTGTTGTTCTAAAACAAATAAATAAATACCATAATTTACCAATTTCCTCTATCAATTTTGTTTAAATATCAGGATAAAGAATTAGAAGAGGAAGAGATTAAGTTTTTTGAAGCTCTGAAAGTGAAATGAAAAAAATCCATCTCCAATTTTTGAATATTATTTAAATCTTTCAATAAGTATCAAAGAAAGAGAGAAGTTATCATGAATTAGTTTAAATTTGTTGGGGAAATATTGCTTATTTCAAAGTATTTGAATAGATTATTTCATTTTAGTGTTCTATTCTGAATAAAGACTTTTTTTCCAGTGTATGAGAATTGTTCCTCTACTCTGCTCAATTTAATTTGCCTTCAATTGGATTCAATTATGATTTTTATCTAACTCATCATTGTAAGTTTTAAAAATATGCCCTTGAAATTCTTTGGTTTATTGTGTCTCCAATTCATATTTGAGATTCCATAACACATAAAGCATTCTGAATGGAACCAATTTTAAAATTTAGAGCTCATAAAACATATTAAAACTGTGATGAACAAGAATGCCTAAGAAATAGGTAGACATTGTTTAAATCCTCTGCTTGAATGACAATTAAGCAAAAAAATATTCTTTGCCTTTTATTGCTTAATAGTTTTCTAAAATTCCTGTGTGTACTTTATTTAAACCACCTATAGCAAGTTGAGCTTAATAGAATTCCCCTTTGAAAACTCTTCAGAACTTCAGGGTCATCTGTCAGTAATGCAGCTTATTCTGTATGTAACTTTCAATGTTAAAGTTATAGGAAATGAAACTACTTGGGTACTAAATCTGAAGTATTTCTTGAAAATTTTCTATGGGTTGCATTTTTTATTGAATTAAGATATTATTTTCCTATTAACCTCTTCCAGATAGGTTGAAATGTCATGAACACTGATTATTTGAGAGTTCTAGTGAACTTAGTTCTAGTTAGCATTTTACCATTAAACATACACAAACTGTATTTAATGAAGCCTCAACCACAGAGTTCCAACTCTGTATGTGTGCGTGTGTATTACGTAGGATAATGCAGTACTCTGATGAAGCATATTCAGATATGGTCTTCAACAATTCTTCCCATGCCTCTAAGTACATGTCACTTTTCTAATAAAAGTTGGTCTATTTTCCTTCCATATGGATTTGGAAAGGTCTTATGACAGAATTAATGCTGTACTATGTCTGGTCTTAGGCCTTAAAAGAAAATTCCCTGTTACCTTTGTTCTTTGGAAACTAGAAGAAACTTGAATGTTCTACTGGAGGAAACATATGTGGAGAAGGAGGCATATTCAATCTTTAGCTAGTACAGTCATCCCAGCTAAGTTGCCAAAACTTGACTGAAATCATCTTGGATGTTGTAACCCCTGCCAAGCAGCTTGATTCATGCAACTACAGGAGTGACAAGAAAACACATGTTGTTGAAGAAGTGCACAAAAACATCAAGACAACTCACAAAATCATTGCATTTTTAAATCATCATGTATTGGGTGTTTTGATATGCTGCAATAAATACCTGATGTAGACATTAATGCTTCAATGTAGAATGCTGCCCTAATAAAAACCTAAAACGTGTGCTGGCTTTCAGACCAAATGTTCGTCAGAAGCTGGAAAAGCAATGAGGAGACTATTAGGGAATAACAGGAGTACAGTGAGCAAAGCATGATTGGAAGCTGGAAAAAAAGTAAACTTTATTATATATTGGCAAAAAAAAAAAATCTGTCAGCACTCTCACCTGAAGAACTGTAAGTGAGAAAATGTACCTAATATACTTTTGAATCTGGCTGAACAGATTTCTGGCCAGAATGTTTAGAAGTGTCAGATAACTTACTATAAGAAAGTATAATAAGGTATTGCAAAAGAAAGTTAAGATAAGTAGGAAAAAAATGTATTTTTAAGAAGAATGTGGACCCAGGAACTTCTCTTAATTTGGTAAAATATTTTAAAAGTAAAAAATACCAAAGTGCTAAGATCAGAGTGAATCTAGTAAATTATAGCCTAAGGATCAAGATAAAACCAAAGTTGCAACTGTGAAAATTGTGTAAAAGCTTTAACTATACTTAAATTTGTTCCTAGCAGATGCCCTCCGCTAGATAAAATGACTTATTCGAATTTTAAAATGTCTCAGAGCAGTCTGTCACTCCCACAGCAGAAAGAGGGAAATCTAAGAAAGAATTATGAATGTGGAAT
The DNA here is from genome assembly GCF_000164805.1 of Carlito syrichta. Classification (NCBI taxonomy): domain Eukaryota; kingdom Metazoa; phylum Chordata; class Mammalia; order Primates; family Tarsiidae; genus Carlito; species Carlito syrichta. The sequence goes on from NW_007252119.1 coordinate 251,291, forward strand.
GGAGTTATTCTAAATGTCTCACAAAAATATTTTAATTTTTATTTATATTTGCAAAAGTATTCTAGATAAATAGTTACAAATATTGCTCAAAATAAAAACTAGCCTCTACCAATTTTTTATTAGATGTCAGAGGCTAAGATAATTATTTAATGGCAAACGTAGGAAATATTTTATGAAAAAATATGGGTGGAAACAAGAGTTACTGAGAACAATGGATTAAAGAACTATTCCCGAAAGCAGAATTAGATACTAATCAAGGAATATGTTCTGTGTTCTAAAAAAGGAACAACTCAGTACATGCTATTGACAGAGTTTTTAATAGACCAATGTGCCAGTGTGTCTTTCTTTTTCCACTTTGTGAATGGTAGTAATTATGATAGCTATTTTAGCTGTCTTTTTGACTTCTGATCTTTCCAAACTCACCTGATTTCTGCTCATTGCCCAGTTTCAAAGGTACATCCTCATTTTCAGATATTTTCATAGCAGGGTCACACTTACAGTACATTTTTTTGGTCTAAGTTTATTTTGTATTTCTAAAAAGGGATACCTGAGGCTAGGTAATTTATAAATAAACAAGACTTATTTGGCTAATGACTCTGCATAGATGGAAAGTTCAAGATTGGGCACCTGCATCTCGTAAGGGTCTGAGGCTGCTTCCACTTATGTCAGAAGTTAAAGGGGAAGTGATGTTTGCAGAGATTACATGGATGAGAGTTCAAGCGAGGTGGGCAAGGTGCTAGACGTTTTTGTTTTTGTTTTTGTTTTTTTTGAGTTGAAATCTCACTCTGTCACCCAGACCGGAGTGCAGTGGCTGCTCCCGGCCACCGCAGCCTCAACCTGCTGAGCTCTGGCGATCCTAGACGTTTTTTAGCAACCAGCTCTCTTGAAACTCATAGAGTGATCACTCATTCACCCCGAGGTGAGGGCATTAATTTATTCATGAGAAATATGCCTCCATGAGTCAAATATCTCCCCTTAGGCTCCACCTCCAAGATTGAAATCAAATTTTAACATAAGGTTTGGAGGAGACAAACATACAAATCATAGTAGATTGCTTTCAAAAATGCCACTAGCAATGTTTTCTATGCTGTACATTCCTGTCCTTCCTCCCTCATAAGGTGGGTTCTCAATTTTTTTCTTAAAATCTGGGTTAGTCTTTTGACTTGCTTAGATTAATAAAATGCCATAAAATTATGATCTGACAGTTTCAAATCCAGACCTTATAAAAGGTCTTGTAACTTTCACTTTCTGTCCTTTTATATCCACATCATGTTAAAAAGCTCGAATCAGACTACTGAATGATGAAAGATCAGTTGGAGAAAGATAGGGCCAGCCTGCTTCCAAACATCCCAGGTACTCTTGCTGAGACACCTGATAAGTTGGAGAAACTATCTTAAATATTCCAAATCCTACTCAGCTGGAAGATAATACACTTTCAGCAAAGAACATGTGGTAGAGAATTGTCCAGCTGATCCCAGAGAATCAAGAAAATTGTGAAGAAAAAGTATTTTTTTATTTTAAACCACTAAGTTTAGAAATATTTTGTTAAACAGTAATAAATAAGACATTCCCTATTGAAAAAATAGTCTTGAGTAAGACTGAGAGAAGAGAAGTGTTTCTAAGAATTATCATGAAGGATTTATTTATGGGGGAGATTGTATTTTGAAATTTATTTTCACTTTTTTTTTTGAGTTGGAGTCTCACTCTGTCGCCCAGACGCGAGTGCAGTGGCTGCTCCCAGCCACCGCAGCCTCGACCTGCTGGGCCCTGGCAATCCTTCCGCCTCAGCCTTCCAAGTAGCTGGAACTACAGGCGCGCACTACCATGCCCGGCTAATTTTTGATTTATTGTAGAGATAAGGGCTTGCCAAATTGCCCAGGCAAGTCTCGAACCCGCAGGCTCAGGCAATCCACTCACCTTAGCCTCCCAAGGCGCAGGATTACAGGCTGAGCCGCCGAGCCCACATATTTTCACTTTCTATGTAGGAATATTATGCACTGATCAAGGTATTATGATTGGTACATAAAAGCACTAACATTTCATAGTCACTGGCGGAATTATTCTTTGAATCATTAAGAACAAAAGCATGAAAATGTTTTAATAAATATGGATGTGTTCCTTTGATATAATTAATCCATTCATACTTAAATCTAAATCATTTCAATACTGTTCTATGAATAATCATGTTACTAGTTACAGACATATTTGGAGAACTTAAAAAAACCTAACAAACCACTAAAATTAAGTTTTATCATTTTAGAACAAACAAAAATATTTTTTTTGCTGTCTAATTTCTATCAGTTTCAATTAGTATAATAGATGTGAACTAAGGGTATAATGTATAATATATCAGTAGACTATGAACTCTTGTAAACATGAAAGGACAAATTGCACACATTTCTTTCCATTTTATATGATAAGTGTTAATTTTATGATAATGTTGACTTGTTACGTATTTCATTTCTTCAAGCAAGTCTTACTGTATGAAATTATGCTAGGTGAAGTAGGTAATCTTCAATAAAGACTTAAATCATAAATATAAAACATATCTTCCAACATCAGGCTAAAATATTACCTTAGACGGTTTTAGAAAAGTTTGACTTTTAAGTCTTTTCTTGAATGATGATGGTTATCATGATCTAATTTGAAGAGAAATAATGCAGAAATGAAAAAAAAGCAAATATATTTTGACATGGTTGGTCTTGGCAGATTGAGTGGATTACTATCGTGAGAAGAATGTGACAAGCTAAATGGACACAGGATAAAACTAGTTCAGGTGTGAGGCAGGCAAGAGCATGATGAAATAAGGAACAAATAATGCAGAAAATATAGTGTCATATTGAACAAAGATACTTCCTGTAATATTCAACATAATATACTTATCTTACTAGATATTGAAGAATGACCATTACTCACAAAGCAGAGACAGAGATAGAGATAAAATGGTCAGAAATGATGTGCAAAAAATAGGAATTTAGTGTGAATAGAGTCAATTGTATGTAGGGGTAACTAGAATAATATAAATCTGAAATTAAAATATGTAGTTGAATTTTAAATTAAATTTTAAATAATTTGAACTTGAATGTTAAATTGAACTTTAAAGAATTATGGTACTATGAGTTATGTTAGGAATTTTGATTTTATCTTTAATATAATAAGAGGCATTTTTACCAACCTAATCAATGTTTTTAGAGAAAATCAAGCTGATATATATTTATTCAGCATCAAGTTTATTTTCTAGTGCTCTTTATGGTATTTTTTAGTGTAGAAGATGATTCAGTAGAAGTTCTCCTAAATTTTACTTCATACATGAAAGTACTAGAAAAAAAATTATTCACCCTACCCTTGTGAGTTTATATTCCTCACTGCACTCAGACTCCAAGACTCCACTTTAAGACTTTAGTTTCAGCCGGGCTTGGTGGCTCGGCCTGTAATCCCACGCCTTTGGGAGGCTGAGGTGAGTGGATTGCCTTAGCCTGCGGGTTCGAGACCTGCCTGGGCAGCGAGACCTCATCTCTAAAATAAATCCAAAAATCAGTCGGGCGTGGTCGCGCATGCCTGTAATTCCAGCTACTTGGAAGGCTGAGGAGGAAGGATCGCCGGAGCCCAGCAGGTCGAGGCTGTTGTGGCTGGGAGCGCCCACTGCACTCCAGTCTGGGCGACAGAGTGAGACTCCAACTCAAAAAAAAAGACTTTAGTTTCATCCACACTTGCCATTGCATGAAAGCCTTCTTCATCTTGTTTGAACTCTGACCCCTTAAGCCTGATAGCTTCCTTGAATGCACAAGTTTTTCACTCTCCTTAGGCTCTAACACACTGTAAAAGGACACTCTTCCCATTTGGTCATCCTCCTTACCCTTCTTGGATTCTGAATTACTATGACAGGTCATACTATTCACATTAATACCCTCCATATTCTACTAGAGATCTGATAGCTTATGTCAAGCTTTTTATCTGTGTGGGTGCCCTTCTCAGCCTAGTCTGGTTTTGATAACCCATATTAGTAGTCCCCATGCATGGATGTGTTCCTGACTCCATTCTGCTTCTCTGTTACTATAACAGACTCATGTATTTCCGAACCACCGCATGAATGTTCTCCTTGCCTTATCTCTGACGTTCTACTCTGTTGCTCTGATTCTCTGAGCCATCAAGGGATTTCAGTATACTCCATCCACTGCAACCACTAACTTGATCTGCCCTATCTAATGTCTTTATAGCTTAATTTTCAGAAATGAAAAGACAAGGGAGGAAGTATAGTTCTAATGCCAAGTTTAATTTGCACTCCTCTATTTATTAAAAATAATAATCCCAAATCGTAGGATATAAACAACCAACAGTTGAGTCATTGAAAGAATCAACAAAATTAACAAAACTTTAAGTGAATTAACTAAGAATAAGAGAAGACTCAACTAAAATAAGAAATGAAAAAGGAAGCATTAGAACCAATTTTACAGAAATAAAAAGGGTTATAAGAGAACTCTATAAATAATTGCACACAAATTTCCTAACCTAGATTAAGTGAATACATTTCTAGAAGTCAAACAAACTACTAAAGCTAAATCACTAAGAAATAGAAAATCTTAACAAACTTACAACTAGTAAGGAAATTTAGTTATCAAAAACCTCCAAGCTGGGCTTGGTGGCTCAGCCTGCAATCCAGCACTTTGGGAGGCTGAGGCAAGTGGCTTGCCTGAGGCCATGGTTTCAAGACCAGCACGGGCAGCTTGGTGAGACCTTTTCTCTACAATTAAAAAATAATAATAATTAAAAAGAAAACATCCAAAAAAGAAAAACCTAGAAGAAGGTGGTTTCACTGGTTAACTCTATCAAACATTTAAATAAGAATTGACACCAAGATTTCTCAAACTCTTACAAAAAATAGAAGACAAGGGATTCATTCAAACTCATTCTAGGTGGTCAGCATTACTCTGATAACAAAGACAATGACAATAGAAAAACAAAATTACAGACCAATATTTATGATGAATATTGATGCAAGTACATACACAATAGAGTTTTTTATTTACAATGGCTTGTTATGATTTTTTGATTTACAATGACATGACAGTGATACAATTTCGGTAGAAACCATTCTTCCAGTACCCTTACAACATACAACCATCTTTGTTACTTTCAGTATAGTATTAAATGAATTGCATGAGATAGTCAACGCTTTCTTATAAAATACGCTTTGTATAGATAATTTTGCACATTTATAGGCTGAAACAAGTGTTCTCAGCACATTTAAGGTAGATTAGGCTAAGCTATTATATTTGATATATTAAGTGCACTAAATGAACTTTTGGCTTACAATGTTTGCAAGTAACTCCATCATAAGTTGAGGAGCATCTATACTAGAAATATAATTCAATAGCTCATTAAAAAAAGATCATATGGAATGACCAAATGAGAGTTACCCTGAGATACAAGATGGTTCAAAATATAAAAATAAATAAACATATCACACCATATTAACTAAATGATGAAAAATGTGCAATCATTTCTATAGTTGCAGAAAAAAGTTTGGCAAAATTCAGTACATATTTGTGATAAAAAATGGCTTTAAAAAACCAAGAATAAATAGAAACTACCTCAACATTATAAGACAATATATGAACATCTTCAGCTTATGTCACAACCAATGGTGAAAGATAAAGTCTTCTCTTTAAATTAGAGAACAAGATGAAAATGCCCTTTCTCCCACTTTTATTCAACATAGTACTGGAAGTTTTAGCCAGAGTAATTAGACAAAAGAAGAAACTAACAGCATTCAATTTGGAAAGAAAGAAGTAAAAAATATCTGTTTGTAGATGGCATTATCTGATATGTAGGAAACCTTAAAAACTACACAGACACACACACACACACACACACACACACACACACACACACACAGAACAAATAAATTCTACAGGATACAAAATCAACAGGCAAAAATCAATTGTATTACAATATACTAAAAATTAATATTCAAAAATAAAATGAAGATTGAAAAGATGTAAATAACATGAAAAAGAGTAAAATACATAGGCATAAAGTTACCCATGGATGCAAAAGTCTTGTATACTGAAGGCTACAAAACCTACCTGAAAAATCTTGAAGGCACAAATAAATTGAAAGATGTCTCTGCTTATGGATTAGAACTCTTAATGTTGTTAAAATGACAATGCTACTATGTATGTAACGAAGTTTATAGCAAAGGTCCAAACAGCAGCCAGGTGTGGTGGCTCATGCCTGTAATCCCAGTACTTTCAGAAGGCGGTGGCTAGAGGATTGCCTGAGCTCAGGGGTTCAAGATAAGCCTGAGCAACACGGCGAGGCCTTGTCTCTACAATTAATCAAAAAATTAGTCAGGCATGGTGGCACATGCCTGTGGTTCCAGCTACTTGGAAGGCTAAGACGGAAGGATCTCCTGAGCTCAGTAGGTCAAGACTGCGGAAGCTGTGAGTGTCCCACTGCACTCCAGCCTGGGTGACGGAGTGAGACTCTAATTCAAAAAAACCAAAAAGTCCAAGTGGCATTTTTTGCAAAAGTATAAAAAGCTACCCTAAGATATATACGACATCCAACGGTCTCTGAATATCTACAACAATCATGAGAATAAAACAAAGGAGATGGTCTCATTTTCCTATTTCAAAACTTATTACAATGTATTGGCATAAAGGCATACATAGACTAATGAAATAAAATAAAAATAAAATAAATCTTTCATTTGTAGTCAAATAATTTTTACAAAAGTGCCAAGACCATTCAGTAGAGAAATGGTAGGCATCTACAAATAAAGTTGGAAAAGCTAGATGTATGCATATTAAATATAAAGTTGCGTTCTTAATTGAAACCATATACAAAAATTAACTCAAATAGATCAAAGACCTAAACATAAGACTTAAAACAATAAAATTCTAAAAATAATATGCAGGAAAAACCTTCCTTTATTGATTCTGTCAATGACTTATTAAATAAGACACCAAAAGCACAGTGAAGAAAAGTGAGAATAGATAAATTGAACTATATAAAAAGCAAAAATGTTTTTGGATGAAAAGATACAATCAATAGAATGAGAAAGCAATCTATGGAATGAGAGAAAATATTTGCAAATCATTTATCTGTTAAGGAGTTAAAATTCAGAACACATAAAGAACTGCTTACAACTCAACAAGAAAAAAAAAATCCTATTTAAAAAAAGCTAAAGTACTTGAATGGAAGTTTCTCCAAAGAAGACATACAAATGGCCAATAAGCACATAAAAAGATGTTAAACATCAATAATAATTAAATAGATGCAAATAAAAACATCATTGAGCACTCTCTCTCTCTCTCTCTCTCTCTCTCTCTCTCTCTCTCTCTCTCTCTCTCTTTCACACACACACACACACACACACACACACACACACACACCCCTATCGTGGGTACTATTAAAATAAGCAAAAAACAGTACATAACAAGTGCTAATGACAATGTGGAGAAACTGGAACTCTTGTGTACTGTTGGTGAAAATGTAATATGATGTAGGGCCATGGAAAACAGTATGGAGATTATTCAAATGATAAGGATTGGAATTACCATATAACCTAGCAATTTCATTTCTTGGTATGTATCCAAAATAATTGAACACAAAGTCTCAAAGATATGTTTTGATTCATATTCATAGCAGCATTATGCATAATAGCCAAAAGGTAGGAGTAATCATGTGTCAATTGATAGATGAATGGATATGCAAAAGTTGTATATTCATGCAATAGAATATTGTTTAGTCTTTAAAAGGAAAGGAGTTTTTACTCATTCTGCAACATGAATGAAACTTGAAAGCATTATACTAAGTTAAATAGGTCAATCACAAAAAGTACCATATTATTTTACTCATATAAATTATCTAGAGGGATATTTTTGTTTCAAATTCAGAGAAACAGAAGGTAGAATGGTGGTTGATAGGACCTGAGGAGAGGGGAAAATGGAGATTTGCTACTTAATGGGTATAGAAATTCAGTTATGGAATATAAATACTTTTGTGAGGTTGGTTGCACAATCTTATGAATACAATGTAATTAATAATACTGAACCATACACTAAAAATGGTTGATAATAAATTTTCTGTTATATATATTTAACCACAATTACAAAGATAGTTATGTGAATGTACTAATTTCAACAAGAAAATTATTCATGTCAAAAGAAAAAATTGTGTCACCAAGGTGAAACATTTTTACAATCTCAAAATCCTGAAACATATATATTGTCATAAACTCATCTTTAAAAAGGATATTGGGCAACTCCTTCAGGTCCCCTCCCTCTGTGGGAGCTTTCCTGTCCTCTCAATAAATCTTGCTTTTAAAAAAGGAGGAGGGTATTAACTTTCTCTTATACGTATTATCGATATCTTACCCCATTCTATGACCCATCTCTTTAAGAGTGTATCTTAATTAACTGAAAATATTATTTGTTGGAAAAGTTGACAGTAAAATGGAAAATGAGGAAGTCCCTGAGAGCTGGGAGGAGATGGCAAACAGGGGAATAGATGGTTGGAAACAAAGAAATAAAAAGGAAACAAAAATAATCAAAAAAACACTGAAGATCACACAAAAGGAGAGCAAAAATTCCAAATCTCCTCCATTGTGTCCACTGTGATTTAGGACAAAAGACTTTTCACTGGCCCCCGTATTCAGATCCACATCCTCAAGAGGCTCACCAGAAACACTGTAGTAAGCAACCCCACCTCCACAAGCAGGCCAGCCCTTCCAGTCTTGTTCCTAGCACACTGGGAGGCAGAGTATGTGAAAGCCCAGGGGGTAGATGCTGAGCAGAGCCACCTCTGGAGAGAACAAGGAAAACCTGTCCTCAACTAGCCAAACAGGATTTCCCAACCTGAAGACAACAGGCAGCTCAATAATGTAATCAGATGGCTTTTGGGTCCTGATGGATCTCAAGACTTCAAATAGCGCAGAAAAGTGCAGGCAAGAAAAGATGATACTGCTGCCCTCACCTCCGTCTGAATCATTAGCCACAGGTTGCATTGCCAGGGCAGACAGCAAGACTTGAGAAGAGGAAATGACCTGAATTACTTGCACTATTATTCTTCTTGCTCTGCCTGCTGTCATCTTGAATGCCATTCAATAAGATCTCCCCTTTTTTCTTTCTTTCAAATGTGATTGGCAGGTGGACAAGGGCTGTCCCAAGTCAATGGAAAGGTAACAGGTGGAAGTTAGGTGGGGGGATAGAGGGAGCCCACCAAGGATCCAGAGGAGAGAATCAGACAGCGTTACTCGGTCACTCAGGGTAAGCCAGTGCTAGTAACAACAATTTATCAAACCCATTAATTTGTAATTTCAAAATACAAAGGATTAAAAAAAACGTGGTACATATACACAATGGAATACTATGCAGCCATAAAAAAGAACAAAATCATGAACTTTGCAGAAACCTGGATGGAACTAGAGTTTATAATACTGAGTGATCTCTCACAGAAACAAAGATCTGAGTACCACATGTTCTCACTCATAAATGGAACTTGAACATCTATTGTAATACTATAAGAAAAGGATTGACAGTGGCGGGAAACTATGGGGGGGCAGGGAGGGGAAGGGAAATGGGATTAACGATAGTCAATATCTATCTGGGGACGGGGGGACACCCCTTATCAACAAGGGTGCCTGAACGATGCATATTTGTATATCTAACCCTTAACTGTACTCCACAATTTTAAAATAAAAAATATGTTTAAAAAGACAAAAATACAAACAAAAACAAAAAACACAAAGGAGAACTCCCACTCATCCACTCCCAAGTGCATGTCTTCATCACATAAAAAATAAGTTCCATTTGAAAATATCCTTTTTTTTCTTATTTTTGTTTGTTTGACTTGCAAGATAATATGCATGGCAAGGATTTTAGCAATTTAATGAATCTTTAATTGAGAAAGAGTAATTGGTAGCCTACTTGACAAATGTTTCTGGGAAATTTAGTAGAAACATTAACCCATAGGATTTCGGTGACTTTAAGTTCTGTATTCCTGCTGATGCCCAGAAAAGGGACATGGTTTTGCAGCCCGCAGAACAGATGAACACTCCATGCCTATACCTCCTTCTCCCCACTATGTCCCAGGGCATTTTGGTCTTGCCTGGAGTCTAGGCTAGCTCTGTAGACTCAGCCTGGGGAGGGTGCCAACCCCACCTCTATTATTTTGGAAGATAGGGAATGTGAACACATTGCCCCTTCCCATACCCCTACGGGTGATTCTATGCCAGCCAGGCTTGCTGCTTTTAGAAGAGATCAAGGAGCATCAGGGAGTGAGACTGTAGTGCTGAGCTTAGAAGTAAGGGATGCAAATTCTTGTTCATTATTTTGCTATCAGCACAATGAAGGCCAGGAGAGAGTCTGGCTCCAGAATTCTCAGCCTTTTGTGTAATGTAGTCAGAATGTGGACAGTTCCTCCCATTCCAGCAACACTTGAACTCTTATGCTCCATCTTTCTTGATGATCACAGCTCAGTAATTATACTTGGTACATTTCCATTGTGCAATTAGTACCTTGGGAGCAGATCATTCTAAATAATGTTAGAAAAAGAAATGCTTTGCATAGCAAAGTTTGATGACAGCCTGGGTCCCTATAGGCCCAGGTTTCCCTTCACCCTTTTCTCCAGGGAGAGGGCCTGGAATGAAGGCAGTTTCTTCTCCTTCCCTGGAGCCTGGAGATTTGCTTTGACTCCTTGAGGAAGAAGTTAATAGGGCAGCTTCCCAAAGCAGCTCTGAGTATGTACAACCTGGCTTCTCTTAGGCTTTCTGACTCCTTCTGTTGCACTGCACCTTTTCCCTCAGCCAGGCAGAGGTCCTACCCACTCCCGACCAGCAAATAAGTCTTGGAGTGGTTGGTGTGGTTTTGGGATTAGGGCAGTGCATGTTGGCCATGTTGACAAGCTGTTTTTCAGGTTCACTCCACTTTTGGTTTAACTGGTTTTCAGCTTTGCCCTGTGGGAATGGTAGCCTAGGCCCAGAAAGCCAAGTCCCACTATGTTCTCTCCTCAGAAGGAAGAAATAACAGACAGCTGAGTTAGCAACATGTCTACAGAAGAACCTTATAACTGTGAGAAGCCAGGAAATGCCAGGAACAGAGCTTCAGTCAGTAAGGGGAATTACTTCCAAGAGTGGGCAAGGAAGGAAGTTAGCTGCCATCTTTATAGTTCCACTGCCATAACCAATAGTCCACATTCTAAATATATAGTGTCCATCCTTTCATGTAATAGTGGTTTCCAGCCCACGATGAGATTTTCCTTTCAATTGCAGAAAGGTTCAGAAGAAATAGTCCAGTTGGGAATGCCAGAAGGGCTGTTACTCAGCCATTGGGATCACTTTTTCTTGTCCTACTTCCCCTCTAGTTGGAGTCACCGGAAAAGCTGGCTGGAGGATGTCTGTAGACTGATGATGTGGCAAAGACTGACGCTGCCATCTCCCTCCAGCCAGAGATGGCTCTGCCTGTGCTTTTCACAACCCACCAGCAGTCATGCCCTGGATCTCTAAGAAAAAGAGGTGGCAGGCACAATTTTAAAAAAGAAAACAAGAAGCTGTATTGTGTTGGGAAGAGGTGAAAGGGGAGATGAGAAAATGGTTTGGATTTTGTGTTTGTTGTTTTTTATTTTATTTGTTTTTTAGTTAGTAATTTTCCTTGAGTGCTTTTTTCCCTTCTCCTCCTCCTCCTCCTTTTCCTTCTCCTTCTCCTTTTTTTTAAAAAAAGTAAATTGCAGGCTTTGCTAGGACTTTCAGGAATGAACCAGCAGGGCTACACCCAGCCTCACTGGTAAGTAGAGACTCAAGATACCTTTGTGGTCCTGTTTTCTAGTTACATGATCCCAAGGGTGCACATAGGCCCCTTGAGTGAACAGAAGGATATGGAAGAAAGTGTTGCACTCCTGCAGTCTTGTTCTGCTGGTGTGGTAGGAAGCTGCCCGTCCCCTCCCATCCTGTAGCATGGGCTTCTGGGGAGGCTGATTAAGCATTTTATAAATGGTATTTTAAACAATTTGAAACATGTCAGAAAAGAAAATATTTCTAATTTGCTAGATATATTATTATTCCTTTAATGATTATGCACTAAATTAATTAGTGATATTAAACATCTTTTCATATTTCTGTTGGCCATTTTTATGTCCTCCTTGAAGAAATGTCTGTTCAAATCCTTTGCCCATTTTTAAATTAGGTTTTTCTCTTTTTTTTGCTATTGAATTATAGAAGTTTTTTTTGTAAATTCTGGAAATTGGTCTTTTATCAGATATAAAGTTTGCAAATAGTTTGTTTCTCATTATGTAAGTTAGCATTTTTTTTGCTTGAAGAAACTTTTTAGTTTGACATAGCTTCACTTATTTATTTTTGCTTTTGTTGCCTGTGCTGTTGTTGTTATTTTAAATAAAATGTTGTCAAGACAAATGCCAAGTAGATTTTCCAGTTTTCCCTCATGTTTTCTTCTTAGTCTTGAAGATTCCTGTGTGTGGTGTAAGGTAATTGTCCAGTTTTTACATGTGGATATCAATTTTCCCAGTATCATTTGTTGAAGAAGCCATTCTTTGCCCATTGTTTATTTTTGGCTCCCTTGTCAAAGATCAGCTGACCATATATGTGTAATTTATTTATGAGGTTTCTATTCTGTTTCATTGATCTAAATATTTGTCTTTATGCCAATTCGGTGCCATTTAAATTGCTATAGCCTTGTAATGTATCTTGAAATCAGGAGGTGGCCCAAGTTTTGTTCTTTTTCAAAAGTGATCAGCTATTGGAGGTCTGCCAGGGACCAGCTCCAGCTGGGTTCAGGGTACCCCAAAGGTGGAGACGGCGTCGGCGATTGGGGGGAAGAAGAAAGAGATAGAGAGAGAGAGAGAGAGAGAGAGAGAGAGAGAAAGAGACTGGACTCCAGTCTGGTGCAGAAGCGATGTGTGTTATTGGGAATTACAACGGGTCTTGTATACACAAAGTCAGATGTGGGAGGGGCGTCCCCCACCCACCAGAAACCTTAATCCATGAAAACTTAATCAATGATTGCCTTTAAACCCTTTTCATATGATAATCTTAAAATCCCATAACAAAGGATAACCTAATCCGTGACTGATATATTCTATAAACCTTTTTCATCCTAAGCTGATTGATTTATGCCAAGTTAAACAATTCTATAGAAGCTTAAGTTTTTACTTTATAAACAAAAGTGGCCCATCCCAGAATGTTTGGAATGTGGCCCATTCCAAAGTTCACAGTGGGCTACCTGCAAGTAACCCAGCCGCATTCTTTCAACAAAATGGCTATCTTCTAAAACTATATTCTACAATTTACACCTTCAATAAATCCTAAGATCATGACCCAGAAGGCTGTGACCAATACTATGGCTCTTATATGTGACACAAGTTTGAATTATAAGTTGTGTGAAAGTCAAAACTGCAGTGTGTGGAAGAATGGGAGCAATGAACTTCTAAAGTTAGCTTGTGTTCATCCTGGTCTCAGAGTTTTTATGTTTTGAGCTCACAGGAGCTAAATCTGGTTAGTGCTGAGTAGAAAGGGGGAGGAAATGGGGTCAATAGCTCCCAAACGCATCCTAGTGGTCTCGGGGTTAACAGCCCTTCCTGATCCCTAATACTCAGTGGGCCTCCATGGCTGGCTCCCAACAGAGGTCTTTTGTGGTTCCATATCGATTTTAGGATTGCTTTTCTACATTTGTAAAAAAAATACCATTGGAATTTTGATGGGAATTGCATCAAGTAAGTCAAGATATTTAGGTAGGATGGACAGTGTGACAATTTTCTTTTCAAATTGCATGTTGTTAATTTATAGAAAAACAACTGATTTTTGTATTTTAAAATTTTACTGAATTAGTTTATAAGTCCTAACAGTATTTTTGTGGAGTCCTTACAGTTTTCTACGTATAGAATAATGTCATCAGGGAGTTTTTTACTTCTTCCTTTCTGGATTGGATTTTTACATTTTTTTGTCTTTGCCTAAATTCTCTGTTTAAAACTTACAGTACTATGTTGAATAGGAGTGGTGAGAGTGTTGTGATAATATAATAACTATGTTGTTGTTTTTATGTAGGATTTCCGGGTCTCAGCTCTTCTGCAAGTCATGTTATTTCCTAAGTGACTCGAGCAATATGAGCATTTTTTTAATTTTTTTAATTTTTTTTTGAGTCAGAGTCTCACTCTGTCACCCAGGCTGGAGAGCAGTGTCATGCACAGGGCCACCACAGCCTCTGCCTGCTGGGCTCAGGTGATCCTTCCACCTCAGCCTTCCAAATAGCTGGAACTACAGGCATGCGCCATCATGTCTGGCCAATTTTTTTTTATTTGTTGTAGAGACAAGGTCTTACCAAGTTGTCCAGGCTAGTCTTGAACCTCTGGGCTCAGGCAATCCTCTAGCCTCCACCTCCCAAAGTGCTGGGATTTCAGGTGTGAGCCACTGAGCCTGGCTTATTTTTTTCTTAAGTGTTTGTATTTTGTTCTTGGTTCCTAAAGTAGCTCCTGAAAGATAAAGGTGAAGGGCAATATTTTGTAATTTACAGCAGCCCTTTTCCACACACTTGAGCTTGTTGAGACAATTTCTGGAAAGTCTTTCAAAATCACAAGTTGGGGGCACTGAATGCCAGGGGAACAAACGCTATGCCCAGAATGTTGAAATTTTTAATCTCAATCCTCAATTTAGGGAAAGGGAGAAGGGTTGAAGGTTACGTTAATCGTCAATGGACAATGATTTAACCAATCATGCTACTTAATGAAAACTTAAAAGGAAAGAGTTTAGAGAGCTTCTAGATAGTTGAACACTTGGAGGTTTCTGGAGGGTGTTGTGCCCAGAGAGGGCATGAAAGCTCCATGCCTTTTTCCCATACCTCATACTATGCATCTGTTTATCTATATCCTTTGTAATTTTTAAAAGTAATAAACTGGTAAGTGTGTTTCCCTGAGTTCTGTGAACCATTCTAGAAAATTAGTCAAACTTAAAGAGGAATTATGGGAGCCTCAACTTGGTCAATCAAAAGTTCCACAAGTGCAAACTTGTTACTGATGTCTAAATGGGGACAGTCTTGTGAAATTGAACTCTCAGCTTGTGGGATCTGATGCTATTATTAGACAAATAGTTTCAGAATTGGTGAACACCCAGCTGGTGTCCCCTGAAAGACATAAAGATAAAATTCTAAGCCCTCAATTGCCTGAATAAATCCCCTCTTGGTCAAAGGAATCATGGAGAAACTTTGGAAGCTGAGTTCATAGCCACGACTGGGTGGAAGATTGATCATGCTGCATTATACTCTCATTAACAGACTTTCTTCCCTAAGGACTCAACAAAACTAATCTTTTCAAAAGACTACCACCTTGTCTTGCCAGGTACAGAACAAAGACAAGATGAGATTAATTGTCCCTTCACCCCTCCATGAGATAAAATGAGATTAATAATTTCTTTACCCCTCCCTGAGATGACTTCTTCTATTACCCTTTTCTTCAAATTTTTACCTTATCCTATGTAATATATAGATTTACTGGGCACTTACTAAAGTTCCACGAGTATGAAATAATTCATCTCATTGTTACTCCCCCACCCTTTTAAAGGAAAATGTATAAATACTATATATGCTGAGAACATTGTGGAAAAAAACAAACAAACAAACAAATAAGCAAACAAAAACAGCCACAGATGCTTCTGTGACTTGCACATTATCAAGATGGTTTAATAAACTTATTCCTCAGTTGCTTGCTTTGGTTGTCACCTGTACAACTAATTGCTTCTTTAGTGTTTGGGAAAATAAAAGAACAAAAACAAAAACCCACATATGGTCACAGAAGTCTTCTGTGTTGATTGTTGTTCAGTGAGAAAATAGAAAAAAACACTTTTTTCCACATAAATGGGCATCCTTGTCTTGTTTTTGCTCTCAGAGGAAAAGCTTTCAATTTTTCATTATTTAATATGTGAGTTGTGAGGTTGTCATATATTGCCTTTTATTTATTTTTTTTTGAGTTGGAGTCTCACTCTGTCACCCAGACTGGAGTGCAGTGGCCACTCCCGGCCACCGCAGCC